>NC_135432.1:35982246-36006231 GCF_051991255.1 Vanacampus margaritifer | reverse complement strand
TCCATGTTGGCTGAGAAATTGTAGCAAATTAGTGCCAGCCTAAAAAAAAAATGTTTAAAAATCTTTGGGGGTTCAAAATTTTTAATTTAATCAAAAAAAAAAAATCCCCAGTTGTTATCATAAGATCTTTCTTTCTTTCTTAATTCCTTTCTTTCTTTCCAAGATGCCAGACTGCTGCATGTTTGTCACATTTGGCTTTCAAAACGAATTATGAAAAAGTAAAAAGTCCAACATGGAAATATTTGATACTGTATGTATCTTGTTTTCGACACATCCAAAATGGGTTCCAACCAGTTGAAGACCTTGTTGTACTTGAACCAATAGTAAAGAAAACAAAACTCTACCGTTGTGCATTTATTATAAGAAACGTGTCAAAATCGGATTGGCTGGTGACCAGTCCAGGGTGTAACAAACTTGCCTCTCGCCCAAGTCAGCTGTGATGGACTGCAGCATATCTGTGAACTTCATAGGTTTACATGATATACAGTAGAATATGGCTGGATAAATCAAAAGACTACATTAAAGTCTGAGGATTTACAACACAATTACCAAGTTGTCGAGCCTAGCTTAGCTGCTTGGACAATAGGCAGGTTACACCCTAGACTGGTCGCCAGTCAGTCACAAGTCACACTGGCAAAACATGTATACTCACAATGACACCTAAAGTCAAATTGGAGTCTCCAATTAACATAGCATGAATGTTTTCAAATGTGGGAGAAAACTGGAGTACTAGGATAAAACTCACAGCACAGAGAGAACATGCAAACTCCACGGTAGATTGTCTTCTGCTGAAAAATGCACATTACATCAAAATGTCACCATGTTTGTGGATTACTGTCAAATGGAGCAGCTTTGGCCAAAGCTGCTCTCGAAGAAATTGTTATTCCTGGCAACCAGCTACTGTACTTCATAACCACCACTGAAAGGGGTTCTGTGTCAAGGTGCATACAAGAGCCCAGACAAAGTCTAAAAATAACCAGCTGAAAAATGGAGGGGGTAAGCCCTTTGGGCTAGCACCCAATTGCAGGCCTTTTGGGGTAATTGGCAAGATAATTTGTTGATAAATCAAAATGTGTTTTCACAACAGGGCTCAAAGAGCATTTGGTTAACAATTGGTTTTCAAAAATTGGAGAACAAGATATTCTGTATGAACACATCAAGAGGTGTAGGCTGAGGTGGTTATCGAGATGAATGCCCATTACTTAAATAAATAAACTATGACACAATATTGAAGTGTGTACAAATGTTAAAATCGATTTGCATAAGATCCTTCACTGTTAACCTCCAATACCTTACCACTGTTTACAAAAACACCCTACAACTTAAGATGTCCTCAGGGACATTAACATATGTTTTGAATTCTTCCCAGCTCAGCATAGGGACATAATTCTCTGAAGTGTTTGCTTATGCATGGCAATCTCAATCTGTCAATCAACCGAGGGCTGCCCGCGCTTTCAGGATCGGTCACATTGAGCTGCTTGTGCGGGTAATATTGTCAGTGGTGTAGCCCCAACTATTCCTTTCCTCCAGAAATGGAAGCAATGTTAAACCTACTTTCCAACAGATGTGCAACTTATAATTGTTTTTGACTTTTATCTGTCAAGCTAACACATCAAGGGTTGTTTCTTTTGATAAAAAACTAAACAGCCTATTAAATCATCATAATGAGCTCCTGTTTAAATGCTAATGCATTTGGGCATTTGAGATCTATGTCTGCAGAGTATTTGATTGAGTTTGTTCGTCCCTCACACACACACACACACACACACACACTGCACACTGCATTACTGAGCTTTGCAGCCATTATGCTGTCAACCCCTTTTTCCACATCAGGTTGCCCCTCTCATAAGCATTCAACTTCTTTCATTTACGCAAAGTTTGCATTATGCACTCAGCCAACTTTGATTAGCATTTCATTGTGAGCACCAAATTATGAGGCATAGCTTTCCATACTTTGGCTCTCCCTTGGTCAAACAATCTCCAAATTGTCCCCAGAATCTCAGTTTTTTGATTGTTTTGTATACAATTTTCATAATCTTTACTGGAATACAATCCAACAATACATTTAGAATATACAGTATACATAGACCTACAAAAGTAGCAGAAGTCATTAAAGAGACAGCGTGTAGTATTTAATGCCATCTAGTGGTGAATTAATTATTCATTTTAACTCTTTGACTGCCAAAAACGTTAAATAACGTTTAGTAAAATCCTAAGGAGGAGTGCCAAAGACGTTAAAAGACGTTTTTTTCAAAACAGAGTTGAAACTAACCATTTTCTATTGTTGATTACTCAAAAACGGAATAAGGTAGAAACAAACTTTTTTTCTGATGAAAAATGACAGTCCAATCTTTCATTTGGTAGTATGTGCGTTTCCATAGTCCAAACACATAATTTTCTGTGGACCTTGAAAGATCAGTCAAAATGCTTAAAATCGGCTGGCACCCACGGCATCCCTTTTCTGAAAACGTCTGGCAGTCAAAGAGTTAAGAACCCACTGCTAATTCCAATAATATGGAAAAAAACATTCTATCACATCGACGTACATTTTTTTTTCATACAACTGGAAGTCTAGTAATAGCTAATTATATTACATAGGTCATGCCACACCTTACAGAAGGCTGACATGTTTTGCTGCCATTGTTCTGCTATTGATAACCGAAGAAGAAGAGCTTCGCAAACGAAAATAGCCTCTGGGGGTGCTTGCGGCTAACATCGGACCCAATGATCAACCGCTGCTTACTGTCGGTGAGTCCTGTGATTCGGGCTCCCGTGGCTTGTCTCCCTCTGCTTTGCTCTCGCTGGCTTTTGTTAGCTTCTCCCGCCAGCCGCTCGTTAGCCGCTCCAGCGAGTTCTTGCTCGTTGCTCCTCCAACCTCCTGCTCGCTTGCTACCACACTCGCCGTAGCTCGCCGGGCTGCTGGTACTCTCGCTCACTAGGCTTGCAAAGTCTCTCTGAGGCAGCGTAGTGCGTGTGCAAAATGAATGCGCTACGAACGTAGCTGGTTGCATTTTTTTAGTTCACCACAAGATGGCACTAAATTCTACACACTGTCTGTTTTAAGAAATAAAATGTGCAATAATGCTAAAGATGCGACATAATGTAATGTAGCAATGCTTTGATGATAAATCATTAACAACAGAGCTGTGCAAAACAATGACAAAGTGTCAATGCTACAGCAATGAATGCATTAATCATGATACATACAACATAATCGTGGTAAATTACATCTAATTTGCAACAGTATAAAAGCAGCAACAGCTCACAGCTTTACTAAAAATAATGCTAGGTGCACAGGCCTACAGTACATGACGAATACATCCAACACATTTTTCAAAGCAAATCTGCAAATGCATGCCATATCTTTATACTGTAGTGTGCATATTTGTAAATAAGTAAAGCCAAATGAATGGGTATGCTTCTGTATACTGTAGGCACACTCCATTGCAGCGCATTGCAATGTCAATCGTTGACGTTAGTATAGAGCTGGGGGCGGAAACTCGAAAAGCCATTTAGGCCCATTTCATACAGAAGAGAAAACACGGGAGCCACAAAACCCTTTTGATACCTAACATGAAGATGTTTTGTCTGTCATTTCTTATTTCTGGTACTGACATCGCCTTGTGTGGGTGTCCCTTTCAGTGTGATGCGTCAGCATGTGATATTAGCCACAAAATCTGCAAATTATGCTCGTAAAATGGTGTTAGAATAGACTAATACAATCAAATGTCTTAACCCCATGTGTTTAAGCTTTAAGTGTAAAATGGTTGATACATCTCTAAGCAGCAAATGAACAAAACATCTTCATGCATCGCCTCACTTTGTCATAATCAATATGGCTGCAACGTACATAAGGTTGTTACTACTGTATTTTTCGGACCATAAGTTGCTCAGTAGTCGCACCAGTCACAAAGGGAATTATGAAGAGGGGGAAAAAACATTCACTGTCACCTTAAGAGGAACCCCGACAAGTTTGCTCTATTATTTATTGGGTTGTTACTAACATAACTATGATATACATTTTTCATAAATCATTTAATACATTTTGTAGAAACTTTATTTGTACGTACGCCGCCATTGTTATTTACGTCGCAACGCATTCAGTACGCAGAATGGTGTGTCTGTACCAGATGTGACCTACAGATGACGTCAGGCTACCTGATTGGCTGGAAATTGTCCGTTTATAATTGTTCAATAAAGTTATATGGGGGGAAAAAATCATGGTTGACGTCAAAACATTGGAAATAAAATATTAAAGATGTCATTTAAATAAAATGTATGAACTCTTCAGCTCATTAACATTTTTTTAAATACATTTTCAGGGACAGTGAGACTTTTAGTTGATGTTGATTATGGTTAACTTCCACATTTCTTGACCGATTCCAGTCATTTAAATTTTAAACTGTTCAGCTCATTTACATTTTTTGAAATACATTTTCAGGGACAGTGAGATACTTTTAGTTGATGTTCATTATGGTTAACTTCCACATTTCTTGACCGATTCCAGTCGTTTAAATTTTAAACTGTTCAGCTCATTACCAAAGAGTCAGCAGTCCCATTCAAAATTTCCGCGGGAATTTTTCTAGTTAAGGGACTGCTGAGCGTAGCAAGCAGCACATATTACTATTCCTAGAAAAAAGGGTTTATTATTATGGGACTGCTGAGCGTAGCAGGCAGCACATATTACTATTCCTAGAAAAATGGGCTTATTATTATTATTATGGGACTGCAACACATATTACTATCCTACAGAAAGGGGTTTATTGTTGCGTAAATTATTATTATATCATCTTCCACCGATTTTTCCGCTTAAATGCGGCCCGTACCGTAGATCGCACCGGGACCAATGGTGGTATCAAATGATGCGGCTCGATCGGACTCGGTGCGGCATTATTTTTCTAGGAATTCCCACTTACCATGGCGACGCAATACCCCAAAAACTACCCCAAAAAGTGCTATAGGAATGAATGGGAAATGGAAAGAAAAAATCACACATCAAGCACCTTTTTCCAAGACACGCTGTGCACGCATACGTTATCCGACCGATACGAATTTTAGCTCATTTTGTAGGAATTTTTCCCATCTTTAGCTCAGTGTCGAAATTTTTTTTAAGGAATGAAAGCTCTCCCCCCTGTGCGGGTTTAAAGACAGTGAGTGAAATAGCTTTCTAACTCACTCTGTTGGCTAATTAGCCTTAGAGTGCCGGGAACAAAATAATCAAACAAATTGAAAAAATTTCACTTCAACTCGTCACCATGGCCACAATCTTTTCTCACTAGACGTCAAATTCTCACATTTTGTAGTCACGAGTGTCTTCTTTCAGACAAACTAACTTTTATTTGGCTAAGGTGTCATTTAGTACCTTTATTTTCACTTTTAGCTCGGACAAGTCGGACCAACTCGCCTATCTCTTCCATGTTAAATTCAGGCGCCTTTCGCTCTTCATTTCTGATAAATCATAAGTTTTCAACCTGCTCTCATTTGGTCATTTTTCATCCGATTAAAAAAATGAGAACATGCTCGTGTTCCCCAAACCCTTGCCGTTCTAACGAGCCATTTCTTGAATCTGCATCTTGAACCGTTAAGTCATGGGAGGCTTTTCTTTGAGGTGTGCGTCTCTCATTCAATCTCAATGAAATGTGGGTGCGTGACGTCACTTCAACTCGTCACCATGGCCACAATCTTTGCTCACTAGATGTCAAATTCTCACATTTTGTAGTCACAAGTGTCTTCTTTCAGACAAACTAACTTTAATTTGGCTAAGGTGTCATTTAGTACCTTTATTTTCACCTTAAGCATCTTGAACCGTTAAGTCGTGAGAGGCTTGGTGTGTGACGTCTCTCTCCAACGTGTTAGTCCAATGCGTGTGTGTCAATGTGCATGTTTCTTAAAAGGGACAGTAAGATACTTTTAGTTTATGTGGATTATGCCTAACTTCCACATTTCTTGACCAATTTGAATCTTTTAAATTTTAAACTGTTCCGCTCATTTCCATTTTTTAAAATACATTTTCAAAAATAACACATTATTATCATTTTTTTTTTTTAATTTCTATTAAATGTAATGGACTGCTATTTAAATACTGCTTTATGATGCCACAAACACCTAAACAGTGCTTTACTTCTGTAAAACACTATCACCAACAATGAAAAAGTGTTTTTTGATAGCAAAATACGTTTATTTACATTGAACAGTGTAACAATTTGACAAAACAATTTGGCAAACTATTTACAAATGTGTGCAACCGTGGTACTATTTACAATTGTGTGGATGTTTCAACTACAGTTTTTCTTTTTTTAACACCCCCCTGCGTGCAAGGGGACGCAGCAGGATTTGCACAACAGATTAGTTTCACTGCGATGGCCCCTTCGCGTGCAGACGCTACACTTTCTTGACGGCTTTTTTTCCCCGGGGAATAGCAAGTATATACTGCAGTGTGTGTTTGGCCATGTTGCCATCAAGTCTACTCTCAGGATCATGATACGGTGACGTTACGGTGGTGTTACGTCTGGCTTCCTCATGTCCTTCAGTTCCTATACCGGGTGGTAAGAGATGTTCTGATCCATCTTATCCGCTCCATTCATGGTGGCATCGTAGTCCAGAACCAGTGTCTTCTCCGTGATCAGACTGTACCCACTCCTCCAATGAACGTCCGCCTGAGCAGAAGTGCTCGGTTGTGCTCCGCGTTTTCCGGCGTTAGCATCGCTAGCCGGTGAGGCTTTATGATGTGTTCATAGCCGCCGCGTCAGCGCTTCCAACTTCACCATCATCATCATCGTCGTCATCAATGTGCTCTTTAGCACTGGTTGATGCTTCTCTTCTTTGAAAAAAACGATCAAGCGTGAGCTGCTTGCAACCGGTCGCCATTATGGCTTCCTCAGCCATTTTCCCCTCGACACTCTAGCTCCGCCTCACGTCTTCTACTGACGCCTACCCGATCTTGTCCAAAGAGAGTCATCGCTGCCATCTAGGGGCCAAAAATAGTCATTATACTAACTAGATCTGCTTGATACTTTCAGCACAGCTGGCCAAGGCTTTCCTCCACCCCCCCCCCCCCCAAAAAAAACTTGGTGAACGTCTTTTAATGTCTTTGGCGCTCCTCCGTAGGATTTTACTAAATGTTATTTAACGTTTTTGGCAGTCAAAGAGTTAAGGACGCGTGACCTCAACTTCCGGATCTCTATTCCACCCAGGAAGGCCGGAGCCTGGAATTGGACTTATGACATGTGTGCCATCCTATCTCATTTCATTACTTTGAAAAGCTTTCCAACATTACGGAAATGTGTACTTTCTGTTAGTTACTGTACTTCCATTTTGAAAAAAAAAAAATCAATGTTAAAAGTCTCATTCCCACCAATATGTGATAAAAATGAACTTCCCCGAATTGCACTGAATACTATTCCACTTCCTATCATTCAAAATCAAATCCAATTCAACATCTTGTGGGGTGGAGGCAATTTAAATATTTGTGTATTTCCATACACCAGGGGACAGGAGTCAAGCTAAGGCCCCGTCCAGACGGAAAGCAAAGCGTTCCTCAAACACATCTCGTACACACAGAAGCATTTCAAAACTTGTGTGTGTCCAAAAGGTTGTAATGTATATGCCAAGTCTGGAGTGGCACTGTAGTGCAGCCACAGGGAGTTAACGGAAAGTGTAAGAAGAAGAATCAGCGAAGAAGACGGACACCTTTTTTTTTTTTTTACCAACATGGCTTTGCATGTATCAAAACAACATGAAAAAGACGAACACAGAAGTGACAATGCCGGGTGATTATTTTTTTTATTTTTTTGCTGAGACAGCTCAGTATTGTTCATTCGGTAATCTTACCGATTCGACATGTCATCATTATTGCTCTCTCTCTTTTTTTCTTTTTTCTTTCTTTGTTTTGTACGTGCGTGTGCGGGTGTACATAAGTGCGTGTGTGTGAGTGTTAATTCACCTAAAACCTATTAAAAATCCCATACCGTTCACCTAAACCGAATACTTCAAAATCCCGCTAGAATCGTGGAGACCTCAGGAAGGATCAAAGAAAAGAAAGAAAGTGACCCCCAGGCCGCGGCAGCGCCAAGGCACAACCCCCAGGCCGCGGCAGCGCCATGGCACAACCCCCTGGGCCCTGCAGGGGCCACCGGCGGGAGAGCAAACCCAGGAGCCGGAAGCACCCCATACCCCAACACCGCGCCCCAAGCCCAGCGCAGCAGAACGGGGCATGGCAGGGCCCCCACTCCCCCCCCCGCCCCCCATCACAACCCAGCTCCCCCCACCCAACCACCCGTACCAACGGGACCACGGTGGGCAGATGGAGACAGCACGGCGGGGCGATAGGGCCCGCCTGAGGTTCCAGGAGGCTCACTGGAGCGGGGCAGGCACAACACCCCGACCCACCTGCCCGGCCCCCGAAGCCCTGAGACCCGGACCAGGGATGGAGCCCCCGCCCCAGGGGAGGGGGAGAAAGGTGGACAGGGGAGGGGGGGGGGGGACGGGAGGGGCGAGACGACAAGAAGGGCAAGGGGCGGCGGCAGGGCAGCGGAGAGAGGGGGAGGAGGAGGAAGGATGACAAGGAAGACTGCACCTATAACTGGCATGCAGTGATTTCAAATATTAACCCTTAGTGCCTAGTGGAAGTGAATCTTGAGGAGTTGGTGACTGTAAGGTGTCATTTGATGTGGTCTACTCGATCCTGCTGGCAGCAACTGGGTTCCTGACTATAAAAACACAACCATTAGTTACAAATTGCCAAATACAGAAACAGCAATATAAGTTATCATGATGTGGTGGCTCTCACTAAAACGCAGAATTAAGTAACCAGATTTAGATTAAAAGATTCCATATACGTAGACCATGTTTGTATAAATTTTGATATTTGGCTTTCATTCGAGGCAGATATTTTTTCCATTAAAATGTGATTTATGAGGAGATTAGACCATTGGTCGATATTCAGAACTTGTTTATTTTTCCAGTTAAGATTATAGTGATGGGACGATGATACCTCAAGGAGTGTATTGACACATTACACAAACTGTATTGACACTGTGTTGGTCACTCAATAGTGACCTCTGCTGTAGATCTAAAATCATTGCAGATAAACAAAATGAAAATAAGATGGTAAAACGTGCATGCTGTAAACCTTAGCTTATGAATTTATATTTATAAAATAAATTTTATTTATTCACTTGCTAGTCTTTTACTTAAAATATGATCTCATCTTTGTATAATTTCAGTTGGTCCATTTGCTTGCTGAGTTAAGTTGTTTATTAGATGCTCATATGAGTTGGCTTGTAAAATATAGCAGATTTGTATGTAATAAAATAATATTAATATAATAAATAAAATGAAATAAATAATAAAAGTTAAAATGTTTAACTTCTGTATGGGATTTTGTTAAAAGTTTTAAACCATATGTTAATAACACACTAAAAACAGATTCTGTCATACATTTTTATTGAAAAACAAAAGTTTTTTAAGTGTGATTGCTCCAAGGCGATTTCTCCTCTTGGACACCAGTTCCCCTGCCTTAGAGAACACTCGTTCACAGGGAACAGAGGAAGCTGGCGTGCATAAATATTTAAGTGCCAGTTGATAAAGGTGTGGATACTTTCTCTGATCAAAATGATTCCAGACTTGTGAAAATTTTCTAGAACGATCCATGAGTGGAAGCAAACAAAAATCCAACAGGCACAGGTACAGGTAAATTTACAGCAACAGCAAACAGTTTAATCTCCATCCAACATGTTGATACAGTTTGTCTACCTATAAATACAATTTGGCGTGGCACATCCAAACGACACACTTCCTGTTTCAGTCACGTGATTTTTTATTAAAGCGATACACGCGCCGATACGGGGTTTCACACTTGCGCACTCGGCACAGTGCTGGCGCGCCAGTGTTGTTCGTCCCATCACTACCTATGAGTGTAGATTGAAATTGTTTACGTGGTAAGTCAGTTGTTGTTAGGTCACCTAGCAAACAAGTTTTCGTCCTATTAGAGAAACGGGAAGATTATTCCACCGCTTAAAGTCACTATAAATGCTATCCAGAAGTGGAGTAAAGTTTAAATTCATTAAATCAGTTCATTTAGGTGAGATTTTTATGCCTAAGTATTTTAAATTCCCTATAAGAAATGAGTAGTGTGGGTCCTGGCTTTCAGGGTTCCATGAATTTTCTGTAATAGAGTTGATTTTGTCCAGTTAATAGAATAATCTGATAAATGTGAGAATTTAGTTATTAAGTTAAATACTTCCCCTAACGAGATAGCAGGTTTTTCTAAATAAAGTAAAATATCATCGGCATATAGATTAATTTAGTTTTGTGTTACCCCGGAGTGAATTCCTTGAATTCTTCTTTCCTGGCGTTTAGCTAATGGTGGGTGATTTAAGTACAACACCACTTGACGAACGTGGGAATAAAGAAACAGGATATTTTGGTGCAAAAGCATAAGCAAGCTAAGGAGGCTGCGCAAAACGACTACGACACGGCTATCCACCATTGTTGTTGACAGACTGACAGTTTGCGCGCAGTCACGTGAGAATTGGCGCATATGTCATCAAACTATGACCATTACATCATCGCTGGAGGAGTATCCTGCATAAGGTGTCCAGACGGACGCATACCGGGCGCGTATTGAAATCTTTCCACTCTGGAGCCTGGTTTCAAAAGTGATCGGTTTCAAACTCCAAAACTGCGCCGTCATGTGGACGAACGGCTTAAACGGTAAGAAACTTGTGAGGATACATTGAAACTGGCTTTCGTGTGGACGGACGGGGCCTCAAGTGGAGTGTGGCTACTTATAAGATGGCTGGATAATGAGCCTCAGCTGGGCACTGCAGGTGGGGGCGGTTGGATAACTAGCTGAGGTGTGGTCAGGAACAGAGTGGAAAGCAGACACGGAGAATTGTGAAAGTTTTATATCAGTGATGCTACTGTAATTCTCCAAAGGATCTGATTTTTTTTTCTCCCTTCTCGCAGTTTCAGGATTGCCGTGTTGTTTTGGATCCTCTCTTCTTCTTTTTTTGTAACCGCTGACTAAGCCCCCCTCGTCCTGTCTGTGTTCTAATTTGGCATATCTCATTTCACTTCTTCCTTTATTTAATCAATTTTCATTTCATTTAAACTGGTTGATAAAGAAATAACATTTTGAAACCACATCTTGTCCAGTGGGTATTTTGAACTACATGTTTTTATTTTTTGTCATTAGCTTAATACTCCTGGGGTGCAACTTTGCATGTCCCCAGGTGGCGTTGTCCACATTTGCCACAATCTGGTAATGTCTACTCTTACTATTCGCACCATTATTGACTTTTGAGTTGTTGTTGATAATAGTTGGGAAGTCCTGCTTTTGGAAATTCACACCAATTATAAATAAGGGCATGTATACTTCTGTGAAGACTTCTGGGAAGTCTTCTACTTATTGCTGTACTTCTTATTTAATTTTAATTTTATCTATTTCTATTCAGTTGTTTTCTCTTTACTGTAAACTGCAGCTGGACGGAGTCCAGAAAAAAGTTCCCCACGGGGAAAATAAAAGTATATCGTATCGTATCGTACTATACTGTATACAGTATATGTTGCTAGATCGCGTGTATTCTCAACAGCAGAGTAATGGATGTGTTGGGGGTTGTCCAAAAAAGTATGTTAAAAAAAACACAAAAGACATTTAATTGGCAGCTGATGTTTAATTGTGCACGAAAAACTCCACAAACATGCAGCAGTCTACATGTATCTCTTCCACAAAGTACAAGCTTGTGCTGCTGTTCTGAGACAATGCGGTGAAGCGTAAATACATGTGTGATACGTAAGGGAGTGCCGGCCTTTCTTAATTGCCCCAGTTTAGTTTTTTAATCAGATTTTTCTCAATGCCCTTTTATATCTGAAAATGGTACAATATTCTGCTACACTTCCAATTGTTTTTACTAAACTTTAGAAACTTGAAAATTAATGCATCCTGGGCCCTTTGATCTGCAAGTCACAAGATCTATACTGATGTGGTGGACAGGTGTTTGCTGCCTAGACAATGTCACTGCTGCAGTCCCATCTGGTTCGACTGTGACATTCAAATGCATCCCCATCATGCCTATCAATTGGCTGTGCCTCACAGTTCATTCTCTTAAGTATTATCCCAGCCATCCGTGTAATGGCAGAGATGTATTTTAACACCAAAATAACTTTAATTTATTGGTCGGTACAAAGCAAATAGGCACATTTATTGTGTGTGTGTGTGTTTTTTTTTATCAAGCAGTTAGCTAACTTTGCTGCTAGCAAGCTTAAACACCAAGTAGCGTTAAATTTTGTCGTCATAACAGTATCATGAACACAATTAACGTAATTTTAATTATATATGGAATTCACCGATTGCCTACCTATTGTAAACCACACAGCATTGCAACAATAGTGTTTTAACTCTTTCACTGCCATGGACGTTAAAAGACGTCAAGTAAAAACCTACGGAGGGCCGCCAATGACGTTAAAAGACGTCATCCAATTTTTTTTTTTTTTGAAACGGGTGGAGGAAAGCCTTGGCCAGCTGTGGTGAAAGTTTCAAGTAGATCTAGTTAGCCTAATGACTATTTTTGGCCCCTAGATGGCAGCAATGACTCTCTTTTGACAAGATTGGGTAGGCGTCAGTAGAAGACGTGAGGCGGAGCTAGAGGGGACAATGGCTGGGGAAGGGAAGAGAACATGGCGACCGGTTGCAAGCAGCTCACGCTGGAGCAGTTTTTTTCAAAGACGAAAAGCAACGACCAACGCTAAAGAGCACATTGATGACGACGATGATCATCATCGATGATGATTATGGTGACTCCGAGGTTGGAAGCATTGACGCGGCAGTAGAAGACATGAGGCGGAGCTAGATGGCTGAAGAAGCGAACAATGGCGACCGGTTGCAAGCAGCTCACACTTGGGAATTTTTTTCAAAGACGAAAGGCATCAACCAACGCTAAAGAGCACATTGATGACGACGATGATCATCATCGATGATGATGGTGACTCCGAGGTTGACGCTGAAGTTGCAAGCGTTGACGCGGCGGCTATGACGACGTCATAAAGGTTCACCGGAAAACGCGGAGCACAACCGAGCACGCTCAGGCGGACGCTCAGGCGGACGTTCAATCGGACGACGAAGAGTGCCCCGAGTCCAATGCATATTCATTGGCGGAGTGGGTACAGTCTGCTACTTGCTGTTCCCCGGAAAAAAAGGCCGTCAAGAAAGTGTAACGTCTGCACGCGAAAGGAGCCACCGCAAGTGAAACTAATCTGTTGTGCAAATCCTGCTGCGTCTCCTTGCACGCATGGGAGCGTTACAAAAAGAAAAACTGTATTTGAAACATCCACATAATTGTAAATAGTACCACAGTTGCACACATTTGTAAATAGTTTGCGAAATTGTTTTGTCAAATTGTTACACTGTTGAATGGAAATAAACGTATTTTGCAACCAAAAAACACTTTTTCATTGTTGGTGATAGCGTTTTACAGAAGTAAAGCACTATTTAGGTGTTTGGCATCATTCATGGACAAAAAGAAGTGTACAATTCACTAGAGTGCATGAAATAACATCGTTTCACAAAAAGCTCTTTTTCTCCGCTTTTTGTTTCAAAACAGAGCATTTCGATGAAACTAACCATTTTCTATTGTTGATTACTGAAGAAACAAACTTTTCTGAGAATTCAATCTTTCATTTGGTAGTATGTGTGTTTCCATAGTCCAAACACAACATTTTCTGTGGACCTTGAAAGATCAGTTAAAATGCTTAAATCAGCTGGCACTGGCGACATCCCGTTTCTGAAAACGTCTGGCAGTCAAAGAGTTAAGTGCAGTGTGAATTATGGAAAATTGTGCAATTAATTAGTTAAAGTGGATGTCAACCTTAAACATTTCTTGACAATAATATGTTATGTGACCTCATTAGTTTAACCATGACATTCTGATTAATATGATATTTGTGGAATGTGAGTTAAGCAGCAAAATACAGCCATTTTTATCCATCTCATAAGGTGGCCATTTTGCCACTTGCTGTTGACTGAAGATGACATCACAGTTGCGCGAGCCTCAGGCACCGACCAATCACAGCTCACTTGTTTACTAAAGCTGAGCTGTGATTGGTTGTTACCTGAGACTTGAGCAACTGTGATGGCATTTTCACTTGGCAAGTGGCAAAATGGCCGCCTTCTAATATTAATAAAAACTGTTGGATTTTGCTACTTACATTTTTTCCCACTAACGCAATATCAACCAAAATACTGCATTTAGACTGGTGGGGCTGCATAGAACATATTATTGTCAATAACTTTTTGGGGGTTGATTTCCCCTTTAAAGAATAGTAATTGCTCAACAGCACAAATTTATATACAAATCAGTTCATTCTAGACTCCGCTGAAGTAATCTTGATTTGTTAAGAGTGTAATTTGTTTTTATTGACTTATTATGGTTATTTTTCAGGGTTCTTTCATTCACATTCTCATGTTTGAGGTTGAATTTAAGCAATCCAAATGGGTGGAATAAATGGGTCATGTTTTCTCATACTTACTGTTGCTGACTATTGTTCTTTGTTTGAATAGTATCACTTGAACAAGTCTCTTCTAATATTTCATACAAAATGTTTTAGTAAAAGCATGTATCATTGCTGCTGTTATCGGTGTCAGATCAATATCGGTATTGGAGAGTACTCTTGGCCGCAATATCGGTTTTGTATCGGAAATAAAAAAGTTGTATCGGACACCCCTGGTTAACATTCTCATTTTTGACTACCACTCCCAGTTTCATCTATACTCCTCGTAGGAAAAAGACAACACTGACTGCACCCATCTTGTGTCATCATATGTGGTGACTTTTTTCTGAGAGTCTTTCATCTCTAGCATGATGCAAAACTGTTCAAACATTTGTTTGACAGCTGAAATAAAAGGAATTGTCATCCAATTAGAAAATGTTCAATGCTGCAGATCTCCCCCATCAAAAAACATTGCTGGCCATCTCAAAAGCAGAAGCCCCTCGCAGGACCTTCTTTCTCACATGAAAAACTACCAAGACTTAAATTTATCAAAATTTATTTTGGTGTGAAGTTTTTCAAAAACATTACATTCCTGGATGTTAAATTGTGTTTCCATTCTACAGGTATCATCTCACTCATCATGTGCATTTGTATAAGTGTCTTCTTAAGATGAATTACAGCGTAATAAGCAGTATTGATGTCACCCAGACAACAAGCCCCCGTCGCTACTTTGCAGACAGTGCTTAGTAGAAAAACTGCTGCGCATCCCAACAGCAGACAGGCGATTAATGGTCATACACAGCTGAAAGCCTTATATTCACAAAAAAAGGGGAAAGAAAGTTAGACGAGACACCGGAGGAGGTCAATAATTCACTTTCAATCGACCATTAATGGGAAGTGTCCCTGGATGACATCATGAGTGCAGGTTTTAATGCTTTGACTCCCAGCGTGGGGAGACATCTGTTAGCAGCTAGACATTAAATTTATTGGCCAAAGTCATTTCAAGTGTGTTGTAAATTTGTATTTCAGCAATCACTGAAAAAAAAGAAAAGAAGCGATAGTCCAATATGACCTTTCACCTTACCTTCTACAAAAAAATGTATACCAGAATTTGTGCTTTGGCACTGATAAATAATCCCAGAAAGTTAACTAACTGGGTCAGGAAGAGAAGATACTACACGTAGGGGTGGGCAATAATCATCGTCATCGATATTATCATCAACTTGCCTTTCACGATGTCCAATTTGACATTATCAAGTTTTAATACTATCCCTACATGGGGAGAAAACGTCTCAATTGACTGGCTGAATAGTAGGAGGAACTGATGAAAGTTCTCATTCTGCAAATTAGCGGGCAGGATTCAGTCACGTGACTCGGTGGCGCCAGCCATGAGGAAGACGGGAGAAGTGTTTACAAGTGACAACATGGAATCGAAGTCTCATTTTTGTGACTAATAAACTAGACCTAAGTCCACGTCCCTAGCCTGGAAATTATTCTGGGTCGACAAGACCAAAATAACATCGTAACGTGCTGAAAAACGCAAAGGAAAATCACTTCTCATTTGATAATTTATTATCAGAATTGACAAGCCAGATGCTTCATTTATCATTCTGAACACATTTCAAACATTATCGCAATCATAAAGTTATTGAATCCACTAAGCTTTCTAATTAGTTAAACTTAGATGGCTGCAGAAGTTACACACATCATTCGAGATAGACATACAGGTTGTGTACAAAGAAGAACAACAGAAGTCACTTAATGTCAGTCAAGTACATAGAGTCCGTTTATGTCCCGAATTATGTAGACTTCAGATTAATTACGAGCGGCAGGATTCTTGAGGATAATACCAATAGTAACCGCTGGAGGGCACTGTTCTACCGTATAGCTTCCGAGGGGCGTTGTTTCCCAAAAAACACATAGCTGATTCTGATAGATAGACCAGACCATAAAAGTGGTCAAGGAACTGCTAAGCAGTCTTATCGCTAGTTTGCTTGCTGAACAGGCTTTTAGGTCTCGGTAGGCGCTGAGGTAGTTTTAGAGTAGAGTTTTTACTTTTTGAACTGTCTCGGGTTGGTTTGAGGAAACACAGGGTTAATCCATCATTCCCCACGCACAAACATTCCCCAGGGGGAAATGTTTAAAAGGCAAAAAGAGAAAAAAATGTGACGGGCAATATTTTTTACACAATATCTGCAGAATGCAGAATCTTTCTTACAGTTATATTCGATCCATCACCATCAAATCAACACATATACTGTATATATATATATATATATATATATACTGTATATATACATACAGTATATATATACTGTATATATATATATATATATAAATCCCCCCATTCCGACTGCTGTAGTAAACAGCTTTTGTCGTTCTGATTTCTGTAGTATAAGGCAGTGATGCACTAGTACTTATACTGCAGATAAAAATGTGAGGATGTAAATGGGTGAATGTGAGGCAAAGTGCTTTGGGCACAATATGGTGTAGTTAAAAGCGCTATATAAAAAGTATTCCATTTATCATTTACCAGATCTGTTATTATGGAATAATTAAAGACATTTAATTGACAAAGATTCAGAAAAATCCATGAAAACACCTCATATAGCCTGGAAATAACAATAAAGCTTTTATTGTTAAATGTTGCCGTAGAAAATTGTTGTAAAATGTTTTGCAGAAGATGTATTGAGCAACTTAAAATATAAACAAGAGTTGTTTAAAATCGCTGTCAATAATTATTCTGTGAATCGAGTGCAGATTTACAATATTTTTTCTCTCTGTAGAATATCATAAAAATATCATTATCGAGTTTTTTGAAAAAAATATCGAGATATTTTATTTTGGCCCATATCGCCCACCTCTGACTACATCACTGACCTGAACTACTAAATTTGTAGGATCGCTTATTCAAATTGAACAAGGCTTTAGCAGTAACAGCAACAAATAATACATAGTATTCACATGACGTCCACCCCCACCTATTATAAATGTTTTAAGGCTCTAAAATCTCTCACCACACAGTTTATACACTTTTCTTATCGAGGCATTTACATGTCCTCACATTTCTCTCTTGTTTAAACATTCTCAATGTTCAAACCTTAATAAATGTTATTAAATAGACACATAACTATAAAAAAAAATGCATGCAAAATTGCACAAAATCAAAAAATCAGCGAAACATCAAGGCCGTAAAAAGTGACCCGCGTTACAGCGAGGGAACACTTTTTTTTTTATGTCCTCCTTTTTTACCTTATGGAAGTGGCCACCCTAATGAAATGTTGAATGGGAACAGACAAAGAGATGTCCGGGATTTAAAAGATAAATTGAAAAGATTTCCAACCAACAACATCTACCAAAGTGTGTTCTGACCATTTTGATTAAGGTAAGTGTCATTGTAAGATGGTAAAAATGATTTTACCATAATGCGATCATGATATATGTCAGGGTGAAAAGCCCGTTCATCCGGGAGGGACTCAATGTCGAGCCGCTACTCCTCCGCGTTGAGAGGAACCGGTTGAAGTGGCTGGTTCGGATGCCTCCTGGACGCTTCCCTGGAGAGGTGTTCCGGGCATGTCCCACCGGGGGGAGGCCCCGGGGACGACCCAGGACACGCTGGAGAGACTATGTCTCTCGGCTGGCCTTGGAACGCTTTGGGATCCCGCTGGAGGAGCTAGCTCAAGTGGCTGGGGAGAGGGAAGTCTGGGCTTCCCTGCTAAAGCTTCTGCCCCCATGATCCAACCCCGGATAAGCGGTAGATGATGGCTGGATGGATGGACATATGTCAGCCGCTAGCCGTGGCTAGCTCTTGCTAAAAATAGATCTGGTGGTCCCTCGAAATACCCTCATTAAGGTCTCTTATTTTCCTTTCCCAGAAGCCGAGTGTACGAAAATAAGTGATGAATCAACAATGTTGTTGTTGTTGTAACATGCTAGCGCTAGTAGCTAGCGTGGTCGGGAAATTAGTTAAATAAACCTGAGATTCTTCACCTCAAATTCACAATTGATAAATGCACATAGCAACCAATAAAAGCCGAAAATACAGAAGACGCAAGAATGTCCGTGTTTTGGGAGCCATCCTACCTCATACGTTGCCATCATGCAGTCCGGTCCGGGCAGTAACATCTGCAAATGTTTGTAATCCAATCGATTCCACTAATTAAACATTTCAAAAGGTACCGCTGCAAGGAGTGTTGAGCTAAATCTTCCACATACGTCTTGCTTACCCAAGTAACGTTAGAGGAAGCTAGAGGTGACAGTCACCAATAACAAAAGAACATTCCGTGTAAACACAGTAGAAACTCAGCTGAGTCCGCTGGAAAGTTGACCCACCAGGAGGGGCGGACTCGCGATCAGTGAATATTATCTATTGCTGCAAGTCAAAAGCTGTTAACAAGGTGTTTGGGCTGCGGTTTAACTTTTAAACTTTTGACCTCAGCTATCTCAGGAATCTGTTATGAAATGATTATTGCCTTCCACCCACACCAAAAAAAAGAAGTAGTATATAGGATAAAAATATTCATTCTAAAAAAATAAATAAATAAAAGGAAAGAAATGTAATATGCATTACAGCAACATGGAACGGCATGTTGCAGCACTACTCAAAAGTGAGCTAACAATGATCCAAATCACAACATACCGGCCTCAAATGAGAAAGCCGGCAAGTTGTGAAAACGTAATTAGAACAGCTCGTTATTAATATGAATCAGTCGGACGCTCTTGGTAGATGATTATTCATTACCTCTTCCGTGCACGCTCACACAGCTGCCTAAGCAGTGTGTCGCTGTCACTGCCGGCCCATCTGTTTGCCACCGGTGCTTACGGCTACCCAATAAATGAGTGAGTGGCAACAGGAGGGCTTTCACAGAGGTCAAAATAAAGACAAAACTATCTTCTTTTTTTTTAAAGAGAAAAATATACAATAGAAATGATCCAAAATTTCCACACAATCACTCAGGATTATGAAGGGTACATTAGGCAGATGCCTGCTGGGCAAATACGGTGCTAACATTAATTAATTGTTTTCCTTTTTCTGGCCCAATCAACATAATAGCCTATGATACATGTTCAACTTGTTCTCTTTGAAGGAGCGGACCATTAGTTTCACTACAGAATCTTTTTTGACATGTTGCAAAATGTGCAAAAATCTTAGATACGGGAGGGGCTGCTTTAGCCTTCACTAGTGTGACAGCGGTGCTCTAATAACTGCAGGTCGGACAGCTGAACGGTTGAAGCAGCAGCGGGCAGGAGGCAGCCACCCACAACCGATGTAGGCTTTTGAATGGGCCGTACAGAGTGAACAGGAAAGTGGAACTGCCGGAAAGCAGCCATAACATTTGGGTAATAAACAGGCTTTGAAGTGATGGAGGTAACGTTAGCTGGCTTTCTTGACATGTTTTCAGCAATGGAGATCAATTAACATGACTACATAATGGTAATACTAATCCCATCGCCATTGCTCGAAAGTCGTGGTGCATACATCTTGCAGTTGCCGCATCCTCTTTTAATCTTATAGTACATTTTCAAGGCTGATACATTGTAGATGAGCTGCAACTGTCCGTATTAGGCTACATCATAACATATTTAAAGTTGTGTTGAATGGCTGCATATTAGTTAGAATTGGTAACAAGCATCTATGCTATAGTTAAACTTGTTTCAAAAAGCACTTGATAATTGAAAGCTTTGTAATTGAAACATGCTTAAAGTAAGTGCAAAAACAAGTAGAAAGGTATTACTGGAATTAACAAAAGGCATACTTTCAAATAAGGGTGAGGCAATGTCAAATACTGTTTGAGGACCACTTCATCAAAATGTTTTTCTTTTTTAAAATAATCTGATACAAGTTGCTTATTACATCTTTTAACCTGAAGCCAAAACTGACATATCAGGGACATCCAAAAACTACATATTAGAAACTTGGAGAAAAGTGATAAAAGAATAAAAAACGAAAGTTTTGGCGTCAACAAATTGCATATTTAGAACAATAATGATGATAAATTATAAATTGGCAAGCCACACCCACTCTCTTAAACGAAATAAATAAATTCAGGTGTTGAAAGCAATTTTTCAAAATGAACCGCGCAATCAAATTCGTTTTGCTGTGACGTATTCTTCGTGAGCAACGTCACTCTTCGGTGCCGGTAGTCACACAAATCATTAAGTTTTTACTGCAACAACAATATAAATAATTCGCTATAGTCTCTCTTCAAATAGCCATGGTGAATTTACTCCGCTTCTGCCCACCTCTAAATTTATTCACTGACTTATAGATGAATATTATATATTTCATATGTATGTCCGTATGTTTACTACTCTTATACACATGTCCCGCTTTTATGAAGTCACGTCAGTTCTTTGCTGATTGGATCTTTTCACTGTCTGTTTGGTAAGGTTTGCCCCGCCTCAGAATTGCGCTTGATGCCGACAGCGATCAGACTCATCCTCTGATTACAGCGATGAGTCTGGTTTTATACTCAAAATAAAAACATGTTGAGTAAATTCACTTATTTTAGTCTATCAAAGTTTGTCAAATAATACATTGACGGCAATGCAAATAGCCTTAGTAGACTTTTACTTTGAAAGTGGCACACGTTGTGGCGTGATAGCTAACTTGCCTTCCCTTTTAGACATTCGTAGTTTAGATTGACATTAAAGTTGCGACCAACATCAACACAACGCTATCCCGAACTCGTATTCAATCGCTAATTTAGGACGCTAAGAAACCACTAATTAATTAGGCCGTCATTGTATGATACGGCAGAAGTCTCAGACAAAAGTGTCTACTGGCTAGCAGGCTAGCTGTTCGCAACGGTTGCCTGGCTGGTAGCTGTAAATGAGTTTGATAGCAGGTACCTGGCTTAATTTAATTATTTTTCAATATTCTGGTTCAAGGCTACTTTGTCATTCTCTCTCCATGTTTAAAGGAAGGGAATGTGTCTTAAATTGCACGTTTAGTTCTTTTCATTATTAAAAAAAAAAAGAAGAAGCGATAAATAGAACTTAATCTTCATTTATTTTAGAAAACACTTTTGCCCATTAAAAAAGAAAAACATTCAACTCAAAATGTCAAACATAGCCGTTAAGATTTTAAGAACACAACTATAAGCCATTAATACTTTATTTTACACATGGACCATGCATAAAATAAGAATGTTTCTGCCTCATATTGTACTTAAAGTTGTGTTTCTGAATTCTAAATGGCTATATTAGACATTTTGAATAAAAAAAAAAAAAAATAGGGAAAAGCATTTTACACAACAAATGAAGACAAAGTACTATTTATGTTTTTTTTTGTTTTTGGTTTTTGCTGATCTGAAACCGATCTAATCAGTGACTCAAATCCGTGATCCGATCCAAACCGTGACTTTTGTGATGTGTTGCTCCACTAGCGTTCAAGTGGTTCAGGATGTTGCACCATTTTTTTCCCAGGAAGTTCCAATATTATTTTTTTGGTTTTTGCATGAAGAACGATAAGGTGCAAAATGAAATGTATGAAAATGCTGGTACCTACACCAATCTTCTAAGTTGTACCTATCATAGAAAAAAGCTAGTCACAAAAAAAGAAAAGAAAAAGTAAAAGGACAGCAATTTCCACTTGAAGTTACATAGTTCTTGTAGACAAGCACTTGGAATTGAATGAGTAATACACCTTGCAGGCAACCACTTATATTGTACTCACTAACATAATTTGTAGTCTTGTGCAAGTAAAAAAAAAAAAAAGTTCAACTGAGGAATATACTAGGGAGATAAATATTGTATAAGCTTGTTCCTCCTTGGAGGATGCGTGGGAGAATGAATTTTAAATAAGGCAATGAGTGAGAAAATGCTGCTTTGGCACTACTATGGTGCACGGCTGCATAGGGAGTTCGCGCTGTACATTCAGATTAATCAAAATTGCAATTGGACATTTTCTCATAAAACTGGAATATCAATGGGCATACAATACATAGACACATTAATATGTTGTGATTAAAAAATCTATTTATGCAACATTGGATGTAAATGTTACTCGGCTGATGGTGGGAGGTTAAATGTGGTCAGCACATTTGCACACAGTCAAAGATTCTGGGTTAGTATTGTGGCTTCAAATTCTCTATGTGCTATCCTGGGCTTGTGTTGGTTTTCTACAGGTTAGGATAAAAAAACATAAAAAAAAAAACATGTATGTTCGGTTAATTGGACATTCTAAATTAAATTTTGTGGAGGTGGTGCTGTGCGGAGAATTTTACAGCCGGTCTACTCAAATACAAACCTTAAAGTGCCACCAATATTTTTTTCAGTCAGTGAAAGGTCCATTTATTGAGGTTGGTCAGACCATATGTTTTCGCCAAAACTGTAATATTCAAAACAAATAAAAGTGACCCTTTCATTAAAAACAACCAACAACAACTACGAGGTAAAATAAAATCACCTTTCCATTTTGGCATGAATTTAAATATTTACAAAAAAACAAAAACAAAGGATGTCCCCTTTCATGAATCCATAAGAAATATATATCACTCTAGGGGGTTGCACATTCAATTCAATTTTATTTATATCACACCAAGTCACAACACAAGTTATCTCAGGGCACTTTACACATGGACCAGGCCAAAGATCAAACTCCTCACTTATTAAAAGACTAACTAAACCCCACAAGAGAACGCACTACGCGATAGAGGCAAAGAAAAACTCCCTCTTGAGAAAAACCATGAGCACCCCCCAAGGCTCAATGTGGGCCGGCCGTCTGCCTTGGCCGGTTATGTTTAGTGCATGTGCATGTGTGCGTCTGTGTGTGTGCGTGAGAGAGAGTGCGTGTGCGTGCGTGTGTGTGAGAGAGAGAGAGACAGAGAGAGCGAAAGCGCTGTGTCCATCAATTTATCCAATCAGTCCATCAGTGTCCGATACATGAGGCATAAAGCTACAAAAAACAAGAAAGCTATAAATCTTCTCCGACCATATGCTTTCGAGAAGAGGAACAATTTAAGTTTGTTTTGAGAGTAAAGCACTGTAGTATGGGGTACCAGGAATTGATTAATATATACTTTAGTTGTGATCATTCAGTGCTTTATCGGAGATGGGTAGTAATGAGTTACATTTACTTGAGTAGCTTTTTGAAAAAAAAAAATACTTCTAAGAGTAGTTTTACCACACAATACTTTTTACTTTTACTTGAGTAGATGTGTGAAGAAGGAACGCTACTCTTACTCGGCTAAATTGGGCTACACGAGAGTCGTTACCGGCCGCCCCATTCATACATTAGATTTGCCCTATTTACACTGACTGCGTGCAGGGAAATGCTGCCCTGGTTTCAGACTGGCAGACACGAGAACCCAATAGACTCACCTCATCTTTCAGTTGAGTCTTTAGAGTTCTTACGCCTGCTAGTCCTCAACCAGGGCCAGATTGCCTGTGCAAAAGCAATATGTCGACACTGCTCCGCTGTCTGTCGGCAGCAATGATATGAATATATTACCTACATATAGCTGATAAAAACCATACATGCCCGTGCAAGCCGTT
>NC_135432.1:35950341-35982226 GCF_051991255.1 Vanacampus margaritifer | reverse complement strand
TTTACTTGAAAAAGGCTAGTAAAGGTTGATGCACTCAGAAATTTGGTAGTACATTTTACAAGGAGGAAAACTTTACTAGAATGTTCTTTTTTTTACTAGAAGTAAATCCTGACATTTGATATCAAAATCTCTGATTTCAACTATATAAAATATATTTGAAGTTTGACCGGTATTTGCCGATTTCCACGTTTCATGTAAAAATATAGAAAGTAAACCCTGTGAAATATGGGGGTCCACCGTACCCCGCAGAGACAGATCGGCTGGATGATCAGGTGAGCGGGATGATTGGGTGTGTTTAAGTGGCAGAGGGGACAGCCGTGGGCTAAATGAGGCCGTGGCCATGTAAATATCTATGAGCACATTTGCAGATTAAGTGTTGTGATTTAATAGAGTCTGACTTCTACTGCTGGGAGGACCGCAAGGAGTCAAGAAAAGATGCTGAACGTGAGACAGTGTTTGTTTTCAAAAGCATCTCCCAATTTCTAAAAGCCAGAGTGCAGTGGGGAAGGGTGCGATTCCAATTTCTCTTTGCACTCTACCAGACAGGCAGCCTTTGCTATTAGCAGTGCCTTAAGATAAACCTTTGTTTGACTGATGACAAAGCTCTACAACATGAAACCTGCAGAGAAGATGACAACATTGCCTCTATCAAATAATTTCTTGTTTTTAAATAGCAAAAAGGAAATTGTCCTCTTGTGGGAAACACGTTAAAGTAATTACATGCTACTGAAGTGCGTCCTCGCTTTGCTTGAGAGAACACAGGAGAAGATTGTGTGCTCTTGAAGTATGATACTCTTCTGAGGAGCACTCCATTTAAATAATAATAACAATAATAATCCATTATTTACTTTTTCTCATCCCGTAGTGGTTAGACTTCAAAGGGATGCACCGTTCCTCGAGCATCCGTGTTTCTACATCTAATTGGCGTTTCGAGGGGTGCAACCGATGTGCTTTTGTAAACAATCAATACCTCACTGCTAGAAATAGATACTTACCGCTTAGAATCCAAAGCACTATCAGTCACCTGGCTTAAGTGAAATATGATGTAAAACAGTCTATAACATGATATAAAAATAAAATGCTTAAGCCTGTCTCTTTCGCCAGATGGAGGTTTTAAACAACACAAAATAATGCCTCGTTATTCTCATGTGAAAAACATCTTGTACTAAGCAGCTGACTTGCCCCAAGCATCAAAACTCTCCATGAGAATAGTACAAAGGAGCACACTTTTCTTTTTTCTTTTTTAAGATGTGACTTACCTTAGGATGAATCTAAAGTAAAATACCAATGCAAATTTATAAATAGTTTTATGACAACAAGAACAATCTATAGGCTTTACATGGTGGAGTCATTTTATGTGAAGCCACATTGAATATTATACTCTACACTACAAAAGTAAAAATTTGAAGCATACAGCAACTTAACTAGCTCTGTGATTCATCTATTTTCAAGAGATGATGGCCACCCTAGATTTGTATTATTGTGCATAAACAAGCCAAGGAAAGATGGAAAATATATAAAAAATGCATGAAATTACAGATGACATTTTTATAACATATCCAATATAGTTGGGCCTTATTTTCCATCATTTACACTTCGATAATAACAGAAAACCAAATCATGGTATCTGAAAAAGTTAATACCTTGTACTACCTTTCGGCAAGTATCACACCTTTTTGTAGCTAGCCAAGAGTCTTTCAATTCTTGTTTGAGATATATTCGCCCATTTTTCCTGACAAAAGTGTTCCAGTTCTTTGCGAATTCTGGGTTGTCGGTTACACAATGCTCTTTGAAGGTCTATCCATAGATTTTCAGTGTTGTGATCAGGAGAATGTGAAAATCATTATAAAACCCGTCAGTTTACGCCTCTTGATGTAATCCACAGTGGATTTTGAGTTGTGCTTTGGATCATTATCCATTTGCACAAGCCATCCTCTCTTTTTCACAGGTGTCATCAAGTCCGCATTCAAAATTTGCAGAAATTTTATTGAATTATTATTTTCTTCTGCTCTAATGTTCCCTGTTTTAGCTACTGGCTGCAATACAACCTCGGAGTATGATTGATGCACCCCCATGTTTAAAGCTACTGAATGCAGAAAATTGCATTTTGAATCGCTACTGACACCTGTTGACCAAAAATGAAACTGCACAACTTATTTACGGACACAACGGGCATATGACGTCACATTTGCAGACAGAGGGTGGGAAATTCAAACCCGGATCAAGTCTGAAAATGATTGGCCAGAGGTTTGCATGAGTACCCATTGTAAAGAGCTAAAGTGTTAATCTATTAATTCGAAGATATTTCAGTCATAAATGGTTAAAGAAAAAGGCTATTGTGAAGATATTTTTGGCCAAATTGTTATAGAGAGCAACTTTAACATTCACTGCTAATGACAAGTATACTTGTCAATTATGTTTTGCATTTGATTCTGCTCCACTATAAATTTCAAACTTGGAACTGATTGAAACTGATGCACAACCACCAGATAGATATCGATGCTTTCTTAAGTCATAAGTCATTTTTTTCCGATTTTTCAGGAAACACCCAAACACATTTTTAACCATTTGCAGCATAAGGAGATGATTTAGGCAAAAATAATTATTATTGCAAAAAGGCAATTATTTTAAGAGGGTGCCAATATGAGATCAACACAGCTTGGTAGTCAATGGGAGAAATAGTTTCATTTTGTCCCTAATCAACAGTAAGGGAGTTTTTGATTATCAAAAAATGGAAAAAGGCAGACAGGAGAGGGTCGTTTGGTAGATTCGGTCTATATATAGTCATTGAACACAATATCGTGTGGGTATTAAAAAAAATCAAAATGTTCTAAGGTGACTTGCATTGAATGAGTTTTTAATAGTTGGATAGAGGTTCTTTCTTTAAAGACCAAATGTGAAGTACGGTTGGCCAACCCGCAATCGAGTAATACTAATGGCTAAAACTATTTTAAGCATAATTTAGTTACTTTTTTTTCTCCTTTCTTTTTTTTATACCACAATCCACCCAGGTCCTTAGTTAGACCCAAAGCAACGCCACTAGAAACCCAAAAACTTTTGTTCGCGAATCTCCGGAAAACTTCGGGAATGACGTCGGATCAAGAAGGGCCAAGGACTGTCAGCCATTGTACTGCAATGCTTCCTGCTGTTTGCCATTGTTATTTGTCAAAATTCTAAAATGCATCTGTGCTGTGTGGCGATGAACTGTTCACATACAGCCCAAAAGTTGTTTGAGTGGCCAAAAAAGAACAGGACCAGTGTCATTCATGCAAAGCAAAGGAATTTCATGCTGGTGTTGACGAGTGTTCCGGACTTGGTACAAGCACTTGGAAATCTCCATTTTCTCAACCGCTGTACTCGTGATAAAGGGATCGCAAAAAGGTATGTGTAATTACAATCATTTTTTTTAAAAACGTGTGGTGTTTTAGAATTTCTTTATTCCAATCTTGATGAGTCTCGTCTCCACTCCATGTACGGTATTGTGCCATAAAATGTACTCATAATGGAAGCATCTCCTAGAAAAAGATTAATTTGTCAAATATACAAAATGTAAATGTTTTTTTCATGCTGTATTTTTTGTACACTTGGTCTTTAAATTCCGTGTCCTTACTGTACTTCTCCAAATGCAATTTTGCTCTTTCCGGCCCAAAGGTTATATTTTAATGTCATCGGTCCACAGAACGTGAAATGCATCAGGCTTGTCTGTATATTCATTTGTGGAGTCAAACACTGATTTTTGTGGTGAGGAAGTAGATGAGGTTTTCTTCTTATAACTCTTCCATGAACACCATATTTGTACAAGTATCTCTTTATAGTGGAATAGTGCAGCACAACTCAAGTGTCTACCAGATCGTTCTTAAAGGATCCTGCAGTCAAACAAGGGGTTTGACTTGCTTTTATCCCGATCCTGCAAGTTGTTCTTTCTCATATTTTACTTGGTCTTCCACTTCTTGCTTTAACTTCCACTGTTCCTGAATGCTGCCATTTACTTAATTACGCTCCGATATTGGCACTTGAAAATGATTTTGCCATCTTCTTATAGCCTTCTCCTGCTTTGTGAGTCAATTATTTTCCATTTCAATGTTCAGTTGCTCATTGTAGGCTTTTCCTGACATTTTTGTTCCTTATTTTATTTTTGGGCCGGATCAGATGAGTCTGAGCATTTAAAACCTTTGATATTGACTATCACTGTGAACAATCCATTACATTATCTGGTCTCAGCTTTCCAAGGGGGGCAGTGCATGCTAAAAAAAAAAGTGCAAATGACGGAAATACATACTCAGTCGACCTTCTAAAAATGTTTTTAGTTTTCAAAGCTTTATCAAAAAGTCCATATGGTTTCCAACGTTATGCCCTAAAGCCTTCTTAAATTTAATAACTAAAAAACATCATGAAAGTGAACCTTCAATAGCTGCGTGCAGCACTTTCATGTTTACCAAGCAGTCAATATCGAAAAAGATATGAGAAAAGGGTTGGCTGTCCCATGGAGTAGGTATTTATGAGATCATCACAAGTTGTGAAAATGAAAATTCAATCCATAAATGCCATTAGCATCATTGTTTTCCTCAATTTGCTTCTTTATAATCCCCATCATCAAATACAGAATACAGGAGGTGATTATTTGTAAAAATGGATTTAATAATCCATGCACTCGAGCTCACTTCATCAAGAAAAAATAGACAGACCAACCCTTTATTCTTTAAAAGTGTCTGCAAATGGTTTTCCTGTTGCTTGGCCCCCTCTGACAAAAAAGGGGACTCATAGGTTTAAGAACGGAAGGGGATGCATGTAGTATCAGTCTACAGCTCAAATTATTTTATCTATCTTGTCTTGCTACACATACATATAGTGTACCATTTGCTTTCTGGGTGAGGTTTTAGCTTCACATTACAAAGACATTATAATGAAACAGAGAAAATGTGTTTAATGAAGCGTTCCAATTATGTAAATGAGTTTGCTGTTAATGCCGTAGTCGTCCATATTAGTAACAAACAAGGTTCCTAAAAGTAAGAATTTGTGAGCAACGTCCTTTGTCTACTTTGTCCAGTCGATCATCTATGCTGCCCTTGTTTCTCTGAAACAAGTTAACACTTCCCGAAATGTCTAAAAACAATGCAAAACAAAACTGACAGTAAACACATTCATGCCTAGCTCAACAACATGACTGCTTTGTTATCAACCCATTTTGCCTTTCAGACTCAGAGACCCTTGCCGCCAACCTCCACAACACACTGAGGACAGGGAGGAAGCTGCCACCGCGACACAACACCCGGCGTGACAAGCAATGCCTCTATGTCAGATGAAGCAAGGACGTCCTGCAATCGGAGTGAAAGGTGCTTAGTGGAAAAGACATTTGGAAAGGAAAGTTGCGAGGGAAGCAAGTGAGTCATCACTGCTGATGTTGAGGAATCTTATAAACAGGGAACAAACATGCCTTGATAGAAGATGTTTTTCCTCAAAAACAGTGCCTATGATCAGTTCAAAATCGATACAATGTAATACGAATATGGTCATTATGAACTTTTTTTTTTTAAGGCTTTTAGTTCTGTTCCTACTGTACGTGTCTAAATTTGTAACCTGAATTTTGCAGGATTGCTGAAGCAATTTCCACCTCACTATGGGTGGGTTGTGCAATGGCTAATAGTGATAGACCGATATGTCTTTTCCAGGGCCAATACAGATTATTACTGAGGCAGATGACCGATATTTAAAGCTGATATTTAAATGCAGTAAAACAAAAAAGTATTTCCTGTATTCAAAAGACCAAGATTCCTTGCGAAAAGAGCATGCACAGAAAATAAACAATAAAAGTTGTGGTGAAATGCCATTGGACATATTTGTTAAAGTTTTTATTTTTTTTTTCAATTAAATAAAAAATAAATAAATAATAAAGGTGGTCCACCACCACACCAAAGGTGTTCGCACAGCGAAAAAAATTCTGAACATGTTAAATATTTCTATGCAACAAGTTTTAAGAACGGTTAACATCTTTGGAACCTTTTGCTACATTTTGCAAACCCTGATGAAAGCCCAAAATTCACTAAGTTCGCATGTATTCATTGCTCAGTGATATAGCAGCTTTATCGGCCTTCTGACTTGTAAAAAAGGCCGATGCAGATATACGTCAAAATTTGAGTCTAAAGGCTATAGAAATCTGGAGCTGTATTAGTGATGTACATGTAGTCAATATTCGGGTTGAGGTAAAAAAAATAATAATTTCGTTTCGCAAATAGATGTCATTTCAACTTTGAACTTTCTACTGTCAATAAAAACACATCATTTTCATGTCACTCAACACACTAATAAAGTAGTCTGTTTCCTCCTCGCTCCAAAAGTGTTTTTTTTTTGCTGCGTCGTCTCTTTGTTTACCTCTGTTTGTGTATTTCCGGTGTGTTATGTGCCAGGCGCACAGACATGTATACAGATATATGTGTGTGCATATATATACACTGCGGCATTTTCACCGTTGGGACACAAAATAACGTGAAAAACGCAGCGGAGAAATTAATGCATTCAAGACAGGCTTGTTTAATGAGTGGGACAGCATTGCACATAAAAGTATTTCCTTTTATTATTTATTATTTAGTATTTCCAAGACTAAGATTCCTTGCGAAAAGCGCATGCACAGAACATAAAACAATATTCTGGTTACAAAAGGTGTCTGTCTTGTTTGGGTTTTTAAAAATATTGACAATATTAAAGTTTGTTTTTGTTTTTAGCACTTCTCAACTTGTGCTAAAAAACAAAAAAACTAAACAAAAATTAAGCACTTCTCAATTTAGCGGGAGATTAACAGGCAGATCGGTGCAGTGTCTGCTGTGAGATGCGGACTCTGTATCGGTCCGTTATGGTGAAGAAAGCTCTCGATTTACCGGTCGATCTACGTTCATAACCTCATCTATGGTCACGAGCTGTGGGTTGTGACCGAAAGAACAAGATCCTGGATACAACCGGCCGAAATCTCCTTTTTTTCCCCTCTGTTTCCTCTGCAAGGTGACCGGGCTCTCTCTTATGGATAGGGTGAGAAGCTCGGTCATCCGGGAGGGACTCAGAGTCGAGCTAGTCAGAGCCGCTGCTCCTCCAGAGCTCTGAGAGGAGCCAGTTGAGGTGGCTCGGGCATCTGGTTTTGATGCCTCCTGGATGCCTCCCTGGAGAGGTTTTCCGGAAATGTCCCACCGGCAGGAGGCCCCGGGGACGACCCAGGACACGCTAGAGAGACTCTCCGCTGGCCTTGGGAAAGCCTTGGGATCCCGCTGGAGGAGCTGGACGAAGTGGCTGGGGAGAGGGAAGTGTGGGCTTGCCTGCCAAAGCTGCTGCTCCCACAACCCCACCCCGGATAAGCGGTAGATAATGGATGGCTGAACTTCTCAACTTTCCCAGTCTTTGTGTTCCAGTTTTTTGAAAACAGGCAGCATCAAATTCAAAGTGAGGGAATATATGAAAAAAAGAGAAAATAATAATGTTCCTCAGTTTGAAGATTAAACATCTTGTCATCGTAGTGAATATAAGTTGGAAATGATGTGCAAAACATTAGATTCTGTTTTTCTTTACATTTTAAGAGGTTCATGGGGTGAATCTGTGGGCTTTTCAATTGCAAATTATTTTGTTTGTTACAGGAAAGTCACTTATTATATGCATGTTTTTTTTGACAAAATTCTTTTGGCTCTGATGCTAGCTCCTTTGCATGCTCCCAAGTTGCTAGGCCGAATGACATGACAACAGCACCATAAAAGTGTGTTTCTGACATCACACTGAAACGTAAGAAAAGCACCTAGAGTAAGCTTCACACTTTGAAGGCCTCTCCTACTGAGCCATCAGACACTGCAAACATTTTAGCTCCTTGTATTCTGGCACAAGCTTGTCTGCCTCATCCTTCAAAGCCAATCCTCAAAGCCAGGGCGATGGATTAACTACCGTTCCTCCTCCAGGAAAGGAGGGCGAGCACAGAGAGGGGGGGCGAAATGACAACTCCACAGTAAATTAGCTGTTTTCGACTTCAGCTCTGGGCTGTTGGTTTCTGATTGTTTCTTTTTTTTATTTGTTTCCTACTATCTTCTCTCAGTTCCTTCACACTCAACAAAGCACCACTCAGCATCATTGACGGGTAGAGATCACAAGATCAGAGAGTAATGAGACCCACACTCACTTCCACTGCATCCTCATGTCTGTCACTCCTCACTATCCCATATCCACTTTCCCCCTCCACACATGTCTCTCTCTCTCTCTCCATTTTTCTCTTTCACGCTCTCTCTTTCACTTTCTCTTTTTTGCGCTCTCTCTCTCTCACTCTCTCTATTTCACTCTCTCTCTCTTCACGCTCTCTCTCTCTCTTTTGCTGTCTCTCTTTTGGTCTCTCTCTTTCACACTCTCTCTCTCTTTTGCTGTCTCTCTTTCACACTCTCTTTTGCTCTTTTGCACTCTCTCTCTTTTGCACTCTCCCTCTCTTTTGCTCTCTCTCTCTCTTTCACTCTCTCTGGTTTGCACTCTCTCTCTCTCTTTTGCTCTCTCTCTTTAACTCTCTCTCTCTTGTTCTCTCTTTCACTCTCTCTTTCACACTCTCTCTTTTGCACTCTCTCTCTTGCTCTCAATCTCTTTCACTCTCTCGCACACTCTCTCTTTCGCTCTTTCTCTCTCTTTAGCTCTCTCTCTGTTGCACGCTCTCTCTTTCGCTATCTCTCTCTCCCCGACTTCCCCTCACTTCTGCTTGGTGTGGGGCAGGATGTAATTCATTAGCAAGCGAGCCAAGAAATGTCTCTCCTACAGAGAGAGAAAAAAAATGACAGAATAAAAACACAGACTGATACTGTAGTCAGTCTCCCCCATTCACTGCATTGTTCCCACCCTCCACCCACTTACAAGCTATTGAGGAAGGTCTGACTCAGCTGTGTTCCAAAAGCTCCTTCATGGCCACTGTTCAGGGCGTGAATGTTATGCATTGCCATGCTTGATAAAATTCTAAAATACGGTCATGCAATAAACGCAGCTAATGAGTGAGGTGAACATCAATGTCAGGCCAACTCAACGGAGGCTTCATGGTTATCAAGCGCGATGCTGGCGTACAAACGAATGAGGCACACATCTGCAGCGACGGCAAATCTCATGTTCAAACATTAGACGTCAACGCCACACACACGCACGGATGGATGCACACGCGTACACACACACATACACACACACCAGTACATACTATTACGCAGCGAGCACAGAGAGAGAGAGATAATTCTTCCAAGCCGGAGGACGACGACATGGCAACAGGATTGCGTCACAGCCTGATAGCTGGAGGACGAAGCAAAAAGAGGAGGAGGGAAACAGTGTGTTGGCTGAGTGGCTAAGGAATTATGAAGGTAAATGCGATTGAGGTGAGGCAGAGGGTATTGCAGGCTGTATCATGTTTTTATGAGCGGGTCTGCAAGTCAAGGATCAAACTGATAGAAGGCAAGGCCTTCAAACAGATTCAAGGAAACACCATCATCTACTGTATGTATGGTGAATGAAGGAATCAATTTTCCTTTAGGAATTTAACTGCACTACAAGGTTGACAAATAGCTATGAGGCTTCTGACGTCAAACCAAAATCAATCAATAAATGCATCTTTTCATTCTTTTCATATTAAGAGCTTGTGAAATTCTGTAATTTTTTTAAAATTGTAAAATTAATTTTGACCCCAGTCTCCACAAATATTTGTAATATTATTAAATTAATTGCTGCAAAATTTTGATGTGCACGTGTCTGCTGCAATGTGACTGGAATTCCCCTAGTACAAGCTTCCCAAGTAAGGGGCGGTCATTAATCGCGCGTATAAAAAAATAAATAAATTGGGGTACTTTAACTCAAAATTAATGCACTCATTTTGAAGTGCGTATTGGCAGACGAGCAAGTGGCAGCACTGCGCTACAGTGACCTTGAGCAAGTAAACACACGCCATTTTAGTAACCATGGAAGTTCACAGTATGCCAGCTGTTAGTGAGGAATCTCAACAGCAGATTTCAAGAACGCATTCGTACAAAAAAAACAACCAAGAAATTTCCATAATTGTTTCTTAGGTTTCAAGTACTACAAATAAAATATTTTTCTTCCATCACTCTTGGTTTTATTGGATTGTGTCAGGGTATTCAATCAAGGCCTTCGCTGCTGGTCTAAACATGATTAGAAGTACAAACCTACCTGTACATTTACAATTTACGCATATGAAATGTTAATAATTTACGACAGTCTTATGTCTTTATTTTATAGTGTCTGTCTTGGCTTTAGTAATAATATAGGCTGTGTCATTGCGAGTGGCCCCTAAAGTGAAAGCCCGTCTATGGAGATTTATTAGTGGATAAACACAGTCACACATGCATGTTTTTCATGTGGTGTCTAGAGTTGCTGAGCCAGCACAATTAGGATCGGCGGCCTCTGTCATCTGTAGCCTGGACCGGGGAACCCACTGCACAGTGCACACTCGGAGGGTGCGGAGTGGTGAGTCTGGGCCAGGCGTTTTGTGGTGATTCAAAATGTGAATCACCATTGCGTGATGTGGGGACATCGCAGTTTACTGCTAATCAAATGCACAGACACTTTCACACAGATGAAAAATCCATTTCTGGCGAGAGAAACACAGCCGGCAAGTAATAAAAATACAGTATAGCATATACATATATTGCGTTTTACAACAAAACTTAACCAAATTTACATATTTCATATGTACCAGTATGTATGCATATGTAAGGGTGAAGCTTGGGGTAAAATTTTTCCGTGAGCCACACACGCTGCTTGTCGGGTCCATTCACTTATGAGAGCAAGCAGATACTAAATGTAGAGCTTGGTATTACTCAGTCAGTCGCCCTCCTTCAATCGGTCATCTCTCCGTGTTGCTGACAGTGGCTCGTCGTCCACCTAGGGCTGCTCGATTATGAAGAAAATATTAATCACGATTAATTTGGTAATATTTGAAATCATGATTAGGACAATCATTTGTTTTTTTGGTATAAAACAAGAAAATGTTTATACATGTAAAAAATATTAAGACAAATACATTTCTTTGAAACACTTTAATTACGCAAGTTCTTTTTGGACCAAATAAGATTTTATTAAATTAGTCATTTGAATTAAATTAAAAAAAAAGTGCAAATCTATACATTTTAATTAATATTTTTTTATTTTTGTTTACGCTTATGCCAATTTTGTAATTGTGAATTGTGAATTTCGATTAATTGCACAGCCATACGTCAAGCTACGGCGTTCAAAGCCCTCCCACCGCCCCATGCCGCCAACCCCTCACCGCCATTGGGCTCTTTAAGTTAAGCCGGTTTTTGTTAAGTATTGATCTAAAACACAATTATTTGTAGTCTATACACTGTATTTTTATGACTCGCTTAAATCATTTACTCCCAGCCATTTTCACTGAAGCAACCCCCTTCGCTCCCGGCTGTTTTACTGGATTTTGACGGATTTTGCAAGGCCCACAGAATATTGTGTACTACTGCTATAAAAACAAACCTACTAAATGAAAGATTAGAGTCTCTTCTTTCATCAGGGAAAAAGTATATTTGTATCTGTTTCCGTTTAGCAGCAATTAGCATTAGAATATAGCAAAATGTCATCATAATTCACAATCCTGTTGAAAACACTGGGTAAAACAGCTTGTTGCAACATGGGCCTGGTTAATCTTTTATACTCTGCTGCTACCTGCTTGCCGTTTTTTGTAAAAAATTATTGTTGCTTTAAGCGACCTCTTCAGGTCAGAGGCAGCATCAAGGCCTTCTGTATACTCTAGCATAAATAAACATTAAAAAAACAAACATATAAACACATTTTTGGGACCATGGCAATATTTAAAATAGAATTTGTTCATACGTTTTTGGAAGTAAATGAGTTCAAGCTAACTAAAAAAAATCAGTCTCTTGCTCCACCCTCACTAATATTTGAAAACGGCGCTCAAAGTGGGTGTTGTCTTAAGGACCGTTGGGCTTGTGAATGGAGAGAAGGTTGGGCGTGGTCTGACTGTGATTGAGCAGCAGTGAAATGTACAATCTATCCAATTTCTATTCTACAACAAGCTATGCTAAATAAACTAACCAAAATGTTTCATTAACCTGAAAATGGAAATAAAGATGTTTGCAAAACACTCCAAATCCAACTCGCCCTTTAAGAATTGCCTATAACTTTTGTCCAGTCAGATGACGGTGATGTCACGGCCCACTCAGCCTGCATTTTACAACAACATCAGAGGAGGTTCTGGACAGTGGTCCCATTGTAACTGCAAAACCTCGAAAAAAATTATAGGGTTAGTTGCAAATTGTAGGGGATAACCGAAAATACAGCTCATGACATTCTTCCAGCTGTGATCCCAATGTAGAAATCACCAGGAGCACACAGTCTGTGCAACTAGCATGTCTTTTCTGTTTTAAGGCCTTTAAAAAGTGTCACTTTCTCTCTTTGTCACAACAGGAATTACTTAGAAACAACAACTGAAGAAGCCGTAGGAAGGGGAAAAAAAGAACTAAAATAAGGAATACAGCTGCCAACATGCCAATTTATTCTTAGTGCCTGGAAAGACAACATATTTATGTCACCATCAAAATCGGATATCTAGCTTTTCTTTACCTAACGGTGGGATGTGTCACATTGAGATCATACTTATAATAGAACAGAAATCCCGGCTGCTGCTCAGACAACCCGCGTCATTTACTATATCCCAAACACTGGTACAAATACTCAACCCTGGCATTTTGACTTGGGCCTGCCAGTCCGGCCTGATTCCTGACCAACCTTAGCTACCACATAGCTCTACCACTGATGTTTATTGGTTCAGTTTGCCATCTATTTTGTAAATGGATTAATGGGCTGCTGACTCTAAAGGGTGGGCCGGTCTCTTAGGGTAAAATGGAGGCTAATAATAATTGAATAGCACCACATCGGCCCCAAAAGACACCGGCCCAGCGGGCATCTGCCCCTATGCCAGATGGCCAGTCCAGCCCTGATCCCATATAACAGGTGTTAAAATGCATGTCCGCTTTAACAGATTGGATGCGCTGTTGGCAAGCATTTTGCACATGAATTGCTCAGATTGCAGCCTTTTGTTTGGATCCCAAATAATGGGCACTAAATTGCATATTCTTACTCTAACAGATTGCGTGTGATGTTGGCAACACGTGCGAATGCGGTGAAGACAGCCAAATTTTAAAAGGATTTTGCCCTTTAGATAGGTTTGATTGTTTTCACCAAGGAAAACTTGCTAGAACGCTGCAAGTGCACAATTAAGTTTGAAGTGTTGGTATAAGAAACAAACAAATATATTTACAGAGTTGCAGGAAATAAATTGATTGTGCTGATATCTCTTGAAAAGATATCAACTGCATAAAAACAATGCTTTATTTCATTCGAGTGCATAGTAGTTGGATGCAGAAGTGCCCATTGTGCAAAAAAACCTGCTCCCTTAAAAGATGTAAATGCAGAGTTAAAAGGAGTTTTCATCATTGATGGCATCTGTCAGAAGCTCCAAAATTGCCTTGGTGGTTTTGTTGGCATTTTAAAACTGTTACATGAGTGGAAAGGTTTTCCTCACCTCCTCTTATTTTGCTGTGCACCACTTTTGCACTTGCGTTTCACATAAAATGCAAAATCAGTCAGCATTATTAATCTCAGGTTTTATAAATCACGCTTCATGCGCTAAATTAACGCATTTGCATATACTTCTCCCACAATGGACAAAATTAACTGCATGGCGATTAAGCATTTGGTAGACGCAAACCTGTTTGCGTCCGCCTAATTGATAAGCTTCCAGATCGGTTTGCCTGCTCAATCAACTTTATATCTGTTTCTGTATACACTACTCACAAAATGTTAGGCTACAGTGATTCTAAGTAGAAAGGTGTACTGCTGATTCAAACAATTCATTGAAAGAATGTAACAATGGTGGGTACACCACAACAAAAAATTTCAATGTCTCAATAATTCGTCATTGCCCTTGAGCATTAATTACAGCTTGACAATGACGTCTCATGCTGTTCACAAGCCCTCGTTAGAGAACAGCAACTTGTGCAAAAAGTACTGAAACATCTAACAGTTGGACATGTGCATTCAAAAGCTTAGAGTAGGTCACATTAAGTACACCTGTAAAGGTTTTAATGCATTTTAGGCTCGTCCTGAAATTTCAACCAAAATCCAAATATCCCTAACTTTTTAGTAGTGTATGTACACATTTAGTAAATCAGGCCCAAGGTGTGAAAACAACTAACAAAGAAAAAGAAATGTTATTAAATTAAATTTTGGGGCAATTTTTATTCGACAGAACAGAGACATATTCATATACCACAATATAAAGATTTAATAATCACTCAGGTACAGTGTGGCCTGGCTAGTCCCACTCAGCTTGGTTAGCTAATAGTGATTTGTTTATTTACATATTTATTTATTTATCTACTTGATTTATTTATAATTTAATTAAAGGGTCAAGCACAACTGCTGATTGAAGTAGTTGGTACGAGGTATGTACAAATACTTTGTTCATTTATCTTACACAGTCAAAATTAGATATAGACCGATAATCGGCCCGGCGCCGATATTCAGCATTTTTATGAATATCGTTTTTTTTTGTTTCGACAGCCGATAAATTAAAAACAGTTGACTGTTGGCTGTTGGCTGTTGACTCCCTGCAGCATTGGCCGGCCCACAGCACCATCTGATTGGTTGCAGTCAATAAGCAGCGACAGCCCACGAGCTAACCGTTAACTCGCAAATTAGCAGCTATTTGGAAGTTAGCATGCGGGCTATAACATTTAGGCTATAGGCCTATTGATAAAAGTAAGCAGTGAGTGGGTGTGTCCGTGTGTGTGTGCGTGCGTGCAGAAGCTGATGGCAAAGCACTCCAAGTGAAAATCACTCATGGCTGTTTCACTGCTTTCTACCACAGAAAACCACTCCGGTGAAGACTGGCCAATATTTGCGTTGAGGATACAGTTTTTATTTTAGAACTTTCAATCAAAGCATAACATAATGCTGAGTCTAGGGGCACCAGTTTGTCAGAATTTTAGAAGAAAGTTATCTTTTTTTCTAAGATCTAAAAACTTTATAACATGTTGCAAATCACAAAAGTTCTTTAATAAACATGTCAAGTGCTGGAGTTTTTTAACATTTTGACATCAACGTCTTTTGTTTCTGCAAATGAACGTCGGCTTCAAATATCGGTTATCAGCCTCCTTGACTACCAATAATCGGTATCGACCCTGAAAAAAGCACATAGTTCTATCTCAAGTAAAAATGGCTTGATTCTGATCTGTGTATAAACACCGGCCTTGCAAGATTGTCTCTGCCATATAGGTGAAGCGTCACAATCACTTCTAACTGACAGGATGCAGGGAGATGAGCTGGAATAAATCAAATGCGCCAAAGTGTCACAGCCGGCGAGTCACAGAGTGGTTCACTTTCCTTGCTGCCACCATGCTATGGCGTGTTATCCAGACCAAACTCTGACAAGTAGGGACAGTGTGACCAGCAGCATGTCGAAAAGAGTCATCTAAGAAATGCCGCTTCCCGTGGCTGAAACGAAGCATATTATCATGTGCTGAGCACTGCCACACGTGGTGCAGACCCTTTTACGCCAAGAAAATGAAGAACAAGAAGTCACAGTGTCAGTAGTTACTCCACATCTGACAAAAATGATAAGTAAAAACTACACATCATTCTCAGTTGTCCTTAGCTTTGTCACCTACACTGTGTCACACTGGAGTGAGAAGAGTGTGAGGTTTTGTGGGTGAGGTGGGGGGAGTGTCGCAGATGGCTGCTCCTGCCTCCCGATCATTCTATGAATGTGGGAGGACTGATACTTTTTTCTTCTCTACATATTTGACTGATGAAAAAGATGAAAGCTGGTCTTGTAGCTGAGTTGCCGCTTATTTCTGTATTCACCAGAAATATAATGTTCTTTCCAGAAAACGATCCTAAATGCCAAAAGCATCTTCATTCATTAAAATGAGCAAAAAATAATACACCGAATAACATTCTGCCGTTCACACTGAGCAAGTGTCAAGAGAAAATGTTCTTCCGGGCGTTTGTCCATGTGTCAATGATTCATCAGAATCATCATGTGACGGATCAAACCATTGTGGAATTTGTATGGAGTGTGGGCTCGTCTGGGGATGTTTGTTAATGGCTATGTAGGTTACACGACACTACACGTATTCTAAAGAATAACAGGATTTGTTTATGGGTTTCTAAACCTTTCACATAATCCTGTGAGAATATACCCATCCTCTAGTACAGTATATGTTTCTTAATTGTGACAGGGAATTGATAGATCTAGCCTGCGAGGGGGATCTGAGGGGTACAATGCACACTATATCACATAAAGATCATCAAAGACAAATGCTGCTTCTCCTGAAAAACATGCTGCAATGACTTGCCTGCAAAGAGTGGTGACTAACATGACAGAGAGATAAAGAGATGGGTGGCTACAAATGGTCAAATACTAACATCCAAAAACAGCACAAATGCGGCACTCGCCCTCTTGGCAGCGGATAAGACGTGGGAGGACTGTAATCCCGTGTGGCATCTAGGAGAGAAGAAGGGAGTAAGTATCTCTTGACAACAGAGGAAACAGGATAAAATATATAAAACAAAAGCCAGGGATAGAGCTGGGGTGCAAAGTAAATTCTGCCAGAAAGAATCTCTTGGAGGTCTTCAGGTGGGGGAAAGCACAAGGTTCGACTCAATTCAAAGAGAATTGTATTAAGGATAAAACTGATAGAGAGGGTGCATGGAAGCAACGTAGGTAAAAGAAGCGTGTTGGTGGAGAGCTATCGTGGGAACGGCAAAGTAATTCAAGCATCTTGTCCTGCTCACGGAAAATGGAACCAAAACAAAACAAAAGTGTTGCATTTATATTTTTGTTCAACAAAAATCCAACAAAAGTAAATGGTAAGTCTGAATATCTGTACTGGTGGAAGTAACCATCAAGGAACATAAATAATTGTAACTGAAATTGTTGTAGGTGCGTATTTGTGTTTATTTTTAAATGGTGGGTCCATTAGACCCATGGACATTGGCAGAGTAACAAACACATTCACAACATAGAAGGGTTTCCTATTGATATTAAAGTATGTACGATTTTACAAGTGCATTGCAATGTTTTTAAGAGAGCCCCGACACCCTGCGGAGGGAACTTATTTTGGTTGCTTGTACCCAGGATCTTGCTCTTTCGCTCAAGACCCACAGCTCGTGATATAGGTGAGGGACGTAGCTCGACCGGTTTAATCAAGAGCTTCGCCTTTCGGCACAGCTACTTCTTTACCACAACAGGCCGATACAGTATCTGCATCACAGCACATGCTGCACCGATTTGCCTGTTGATTTCCAGCACCGTCCTGTCCTCAATCGAGAACAAGACCCGACTGAGGACGATGGTCTCAGATTTGGAGGCGCTGACTCTCATCACAACCGCTTCACACTCAGCTGCGGTCTGCTCCAGTGAGACTTGGAGATCACGGCTTAAAGAATCCAAGAGCACCACATCATCTGCGAAGAGATGAAATGCTGAGGCCACCAAACCGGACCGCCTCTGTGGCTGTGCCTAGAAATTCTGTCCATAAAAGTTAATAACAGAATCTGTGACAAAGGGCAGGCTTGGTGGAGTCCAACCCCCACTGGAAACAAATTCAACTTACTGCTGGTAATTCAACCCAAACTCTAGCATCGGTGATACAGGGACTGAACAGCCCATTTGGCACCACGCACTCCCAAACCGCCCTCCCCAGAACTCCCTGAGGGACACGGTTGAATGCCTTCTCCAACTTAACAAAACAAGTGGAGTGGTTGGGCAAACTCCCATGCACCCTCGAGGACCCTGCAGAGGTTGTAGAGGTGGTCCACAGTTCTGAGATTCGACTTCCCGACGGACCCTCGTCTCCAGCACTCCTGAATAGACCTTACCACTACCCTGGTTTACCACTGTCCCCGGTTGTCCATGCGATGTTATAGAGCTGGAGTCACGGGGTCACTTATTCAGCATATTTTGGGTGTTTCCCTCCTCCAACGCACCTGATTCAAACAATCAGACTACTGCAGAGCTAGCTGATGAGCTGAAAATATGAATGTGATATGTTGGAAGTGGGAATCATAAAAAACATGCTGGATAAGTGTCCTCAAGGAACAGAGTTGAAGACCCCAGTGTAGAGGGTTAGAGAGACAATGCAAAATAAGCACATCATTTATTGGAGAAAAAATACTGATAACCACATCATACTGTATTTAAAAAATAACACTTTTTATGAGCACATCTGCGCTAGTTTGTATACCATACATCAAACCCGGAATGGAGAGGGTGACCTCCAGACAGATTTTCACAAATTGACCTTTGCCATTTTTATGTCGAAAGAATCATATAATACTGCAAACAAACGAATGTAATGTGGCTTGTGTAGGCTCACTGGCACTGATGGTTTAGTGATTCACTTGTCTGGTCCAGTTCCCACCCAGTGACCAAGCAAATGTAGTTGTCTGTCTCTGGGTGTGCCCTGTGTACTTAAAACAGAATGACAGCCTACGCAAAGGATAGATGTTATTACCGAGGCAGGCAATAATGGCATCCGAAGGTTTTGTGAATTGGATGTACCCAGCTCTGTGTGTGCGTGCGTGTGTGTTTGTATGCTTCTTTCCATGAGGATGATGTTTGCACAAGGTGCGGATGTTTGACGGTCTCTCTTATTGGGAGCACAGTGTTCAGTTTGAGTTCTTTTCAAGCAAATGAACAACAAAAAATGTCTCTATTTTTAAACCACCACAGACATATCTAAATGCCAGGGATGTGTTTGTGTGCGTGTGTGTCGGATTTTTTCTTCCAAGCCAATTCAGATAGATGTGTTTCAATGCTAAATGTGACATTTCCCCAAGGAGACCACTTTGAGAAGAGTAATCCATTTTTTGTCACAAACCACTGAGACCAAACACAATGAAAAGCACTCACTCATTGTCTTTCATCTTAATTAAGCCATCCATCACTGGCTGTCTGATGCAAGGGAAGAGTCACGGGCAAAGGCATGAGGAGACGGCTGGAGATCTGTCCCACCAAGCTGTCACATTATTCCAACAAAAAAGTAAATCAATTTTGAGAGTAATAGGTTTGTCCATCTGAGGCAAGTTTTTACACTAGGACGGAACTCAGGAGAGGCCGTACTTCCACCCAGGCTCACTGATCCTGATTTTGCATCTGCACCAAATTATAAACATTGAAACTACCAACCTTCATGAGATGTCAGCATTTGCCTTGCCAGTCAGGGCTGCAGCAAAATGCAACGGTCACCCCAATATTTGCGCAGTGGCACAATATAGACTTTATGCTGTTTTCCCAGGAGAAACAGGCCCAACTGTCCATCACCGATCCTTCAAAAAGAAGCCAGAATAGATTTTTTTCTTTTTTTGCATTAGAGGTCATGTTTGTGACCGTTACCCAACATTCTCCCTGGTAGCCATATTGCGCCACATCAAATGTCACTCTTCCTCTCAATGAGCTCAACACATCGCGCAAATAAGTGACGCACAAGGTCTGACTACCAGGGCAGCCTTTTCATCTTCTCGTTGAATGCGTGTTACCTGTCAGGTGTTCATTGACAGGTCAGCTGTTGGTGACAATTGAGGTTAGCACATGAGGGCTACTGCATTTTGTGCAAGGCTATACACATGAAAATCAAATGAGAAAAAATAAGTACACAGTAAATTCTTTAGAGTAAATTTGACTCTATTTAGAGTGGGACCAAATGGACTAATTTTCAGAGTAATATTTACACTTGGAAGAGAGTAAAATAAAGAATTGAAATAATAAATAAATAAAAGCCACTCAAGGTGCAGGAACGAACTCCATCTTGGGAGACAGCTAATTTACTACCTGAACCACGCAGCTGCATTAGTATATCGCTCGTGTCATCGTTTTTGGTCTCCTCTTGGAGATTAGCAAAGAGTAGGAGGGGCATAGCTTAGGTGGTAGTGTGGCAGTCTCCCAAGTTGAATGAGTTATTTCCTCAACCCTTAAGTGACTTTTTTCATTTTTTTATTTTACTCTCTTCCAAGTGTAAATATTAACCTACTCTAAAACTGAGTCTAATTGGTCCCACTCTAAATAGTATCAAAGTTACTCAACATAATTTACTGTGTAGTAGTTCAGCTTGCATCCTCTATGGTGAGCAAGTCACTGTAACAGGAAAGAAAGTGGACATAAGCTAATTCATTATCATTTTTTTAAGGGAATATAAAGTCTAGCCAAAAAGCAGGTCACATGACTCAAAATAAGTGAAAACGTAAGTATATTTTCTTTGAGCTGTAATAGATGACTACAGCTGCGAAATCCTCTCCTCGTTTCATGACCCTCCCTTACAATCACGCATCATTGCTTGCGATATCTTTCTCAGACTGACCTTTCCATTATGTGTGTCTGTAAATGGACAGACTAATGTGCAGTGTCACAAACAAAGGAATGTTATGTGACTTGCTACATAAGTCTTCTTTCTGACAGAGTCAATGATTGTTTGTGGTTAACTGGCCTGGTGCCTGGTTCAATTCCCACTCATTGTGGGAATACTGAAGCATTCCCACTTATGTTTCTAACCTTTACTAGGGTCCGAGCAGCGACCGCTGCGAGATCCCATCTTGTTTGTAGAAATTCTTCTTCTTCTTCTTCTTCTTAAGGGCCAGATCAAGAGAGAAAGCCAGGTTTTAAACTTTGTTTTGAGCCAGGTCAAGATGGGTGTGTGGTTGTCCCGTAAAAGGAAAGTTGATGATGGGGCAGAAGTCGATCCCACGGTTCTATGCAAAAAGTTGATAAAGTCCAGACTCTTTATTGATTTTAGTTTTTACAAGAGAGCAGGAGATTTGGATAGTTTTTGTGAAATGTGGACTGTTAACGGGGCACTGTGCGACGTGAATGAGGAGGCGCTATGTTTTAGTGATGTTCTGATGTAAAAGCATTTTATTTATTCTTTATCTATTTATTTAATTGCTCTTGTCGAGCTGTGTGTTATGAATAGAATGTAAATAAGTGCGGCAAATAAATGTCATTTTTCAAAATCAAAATCTTCTTCTCTTTCTTCTTCTTCTTTGTAAACGATCACATTTTTGGGGACCTAAACATTAACGAAAACTCACCAAACTTTACACACTCTTCAGGCCGGGCGAAAAATTTGATATTATGAAGTTGCCATAACAACATGGCTCTATAGCTTCCCCTAGCATTGAAAAATCTAAACCAATCCTGGCACATTATTATTGATGCCCTCTATGGACCATAAAAGCAATATTGTGCTATTAGTAAAACTAACGATGATGTGTATATATGTACTTTAAAAAATGCCCATCGGAGCAACTCATTGCCAAAAAATAAAAAAGGACGCTGATTTTTGATGGTCTTAACATTGACCAAAACTCTTTGATCTTTGCACACTCATAAAAATAAATAAGTACTTTGTAATTTTCACATAATTTATCTTTCAGCTTATTTTAGCTTTCAGTTTAGCATTCAGCTTTCAGCATTCCCACACATTTTCTCCAGAAATTGCACTTAGTCTATATGATGAAGTAAATGGGATTGTGACAATAGTTTTCTTTCTCCAGATTTGCCCTGTGATTGACTGGCCACCAAACTAGGGTGTAGTTTGCCTTTTGCCCACAGGGCTCCAGTTCCATGTTGCACTGAACAGGATAAGTGGCACAGAAAATGGATGGATAGATTTGTAACATTCTCAAGCTTTTGTAATGCTGAAAACAAGCAAGAACTATGGAAGCGCTAAAATGTGACATCACAGTCTTCAAGTAGGCGATATTGGGTTACTATGGCAATGGCAAAGTTTCTATTCTTATCTCTTATCTTAGGTATGATTCTGTATCTATTATTATAAGGTAAAGGTTGAACGCACTCCATTCTGGTATGTTGCTCGTCTTAATTTGTGCATATGTTGAAAACATTTCATATAATATGTGATTAGAAACAATAAGGAAGCCAGCATCAAATCTTTGTTCACTGTACTGGGAATTGAAGTAAGAATTTAACACGTCTTACAAGTCTAAAAATATTTTAAACCTGTCTTTATGTTTTTAGTTTTTGCTGAGGTGCATACATTACCCCACACATGCAGTAGAAGATGACCACACGCATACACACAAGAGAGAAAATTCAGAGTGATGGGATATTGAGCATGGTAATTAAAGCTAATAAGCTCTTAATAAAGTCTGAAATTTTGTGCGACTTAAAGGGCAAAGTCTTCCCTGAAAATGTGTCGCACTGTGATTTGTATGACCCTGGGGCCATTTGACTTTGAAGGCTCCACTTTAGATGATTGAGGGTCACCATGGAAACAATAGAGACCATAGTCTAAATCAAGCCATGGTGCAATCACTGTGATTTGGAAGCTTTTATTTTAAAAGGGCAAAGTTTAACATTGTATCTTAAAGTCTTCAGTGTTTTGTAGTCCTCCTCACTTGCCTCACCATGTTTTGCTGCCTGGTATACATTCTGTAGTAGTGTGCTTCATCACACAATTGCACCACACGGGTGACCAGCCATTTGCACACCAATATGACTGTATTAACCCAGCTGTGTCTTCCTTCACCACTGGGGTGCGATAACACGGTGCAGGCAATTTCACATTCCAACCTTATAACTTAATGAATCATTTGCAAACTCATGGTTGCACTGACCCAGAGAACAACATGTTGGGGAATAGATATAAAAAAGTGAAAAATCTGTTGTTATCGGCTAGTTATCCTTTGAGAAACATTAATGCTGAAGAGGTAATGTTGCCATTCAAATACATTATCAAATTAGACAAGAGTTGCCTGCAGGTGTCCGTAGGCTGGTACGGGACATCACAAGTGATTTAATCACTGAGTGAGCCCTTTTTTTGTGCCCAGTGCAATTCTAGCACAAAGCACACTCTAACTGCACTTGGTTGGAGTATTATTTATTTTGGTATTTTCCTTGACTTTGCACATCTAGGGATGCAAATTGCACCGCTGTGCTCCGAATATTGGCAATATTCACGTTTTGTAAGGCCATGTAAGCATGCACAATAACCCAAATATGCTCTTATTCGGGTTTAAAAAAAAACCCAGAATAAGACCCCTGGGTTATTTCTTACATATCCCGAATTTTTGCCCATATATACACATTTGGAATACCTCGATTGAACAACGCATTGTTTTGCGCTCTGTGCATGCTCTCTATCTTCTTCTTTGTCTTCTTTTCTTCTTCTTCAGTTAATTGAATTCGTAAGAAATCTTGGTCATTTGTAGTAACGAATTGCACAGCTTCGTCCCACTCGCTAAAGGACCTTCGCTTGAATACATTGATTTCTCTCCGACGTTTTCACATTATTTTGTGTCTCTCCGGCGAAAACGCTACAGTTTGTACCTATATACACACATATACATGTATATAAGTTGTGCTTCTGGCATGTAACCAGAGTTGGGTAGTAGCGAGTTACATTTACTCCGTTACATTTACTTGAGTAACTTTTTGAAAAAAAATGTACTTCTAAGAATAGCTTTACCACACAATACTTTTTACTTTTACTTGAGTAGATGTGTGAAGAAGAAACGCTACTCTTACTCTGCTATTGACCATTTGCTTTCGCGTTAAGAAACTGCCACCTATGGTCGTTAGACTGGGAGGCATGATTGTGCATGCTTGGGCTAACGTGTCTGCTTGCACTGTTGTTCGACCTCCCCAAAATTATTATTATTTTTTTCATTTTGATTTGAAGATGCCAGTATTTACTCATAATTTTATGTTTTTGTCTATCTGATGACATTGTTTTAAAAAAATAAATCAGACTTCATTTTCAAGCAGCTACTCAGTACTTGAATACTCTTTTCAGCGAATACTTTTTTACTCATACATGAGTGATGTTTTTGATGACTACTTTTTACTTTTACTTGAGTAATATTATACTGAAGTAACACTCCTCTTACTTGAGTACAGTTTTTGGCCACTCTACCCACCTCTGCGTGTAACCCATCGGAAATACACAAGCCGGTGTAAACAAACATGACGACGCAACAAAGTACCACACTTCTGCTGCAAGGAGGACTTTATTTAGCGGGGTGAGTGACATAAACATAATGTCTTTTATTGACCATAGAAAGTTAAAAAGTGGAAATGATGTCGATTTATGTAATTATATTGTCCGTGCATCGCGATCTGAACGGGATATTCCAATCGAATACCATGTAATTGAGAGTAACTCTGTCAGCCACCCATGTAAACTGGTTATCTCGAATGTTTCAGAAACCGGAATTCTGACGTTAACCCGAATATTGACTGCATGTAAACGTACTGACAGATCTTTATGAATTTAATGAATCTGTCTGTCTGTGCCTCAATCAAATCTGCCAAAATTACATTACACCATGTGCGATACCACTTAGACATGCCTTTTGCGAGTCTAAAATCTAGTCTACTTTTTGCCACCAAATTGCGAGATGCGTGGGGGCCGTGGTGTCCATGTCCGCCTTAACGCCCAGAGAGACACAATGCGGTCCCAAAGACGATAGACTAGATTTGCCCCAGCAAGAAATTGAAGCTGCATTTGTTTTTACGCCTCGTACACGGACCCGTCTAGGAAAAAAATGGCCCAAAATGTCATGCAAATGCATGACTGAGCCTCAACTTGAGTATGTTATTTTCTGGCTAAGAAGAAAGATTTTTTATTTATTTATTATGTTTTCTCTTTTACAGCCCAGAAATACAAACACAACAAAATCTATAGATGTGCACAGAGAGGGAGAGATGTCGGAGTGAGGGCTGCACATGAATGAGTGCCCCAAGCAGTTGGCCGGTTCAGTGGTTTGCCTCAAGGCAGGTGCTTGAGACACCAACTGGCACCTCTCCAGAAAACCCTTCTGATTATTTCAGCTGATGCCACCATCACTGAAGGGAGTGCTGTTTTTTTTTTTTTTTTTAATCTGTCATAATACACTGCAGAAATAGACTTGCTTAAAAACAATTTTAGGAAAGTGAAATGAGGAGTGGATAAAACAAGTGAAATCCAATAGTTTGGAGTGAGGTTGGCGGGGCTAACTCTCCTAACTCAGTGAATGTTTGTGCATATGGAGCCACACCTGAGAGCTGAACTGGCCTAGGTCTGGTTATTACAGTCCAATCTTCATGGCTGAAAGTTTTTGTTTTTATCCCACATTTTTAAAGGAAACATATTTTTGCATTTATCACTTGAAGTGTTGGAAATTGAGTACAGATACCCACAATAGGGTCAAGATATTCTCAGAGATGTTCTCTGCACTTGTGTGCACATTACAACACGTTTGTCACCAAATTGCGCGTTCGCCTGCTGATTAGCATTCAGCTTGTTTGTCATCAGATGTGAATAGACGGCCATTGAGGGCACATTGCCCAGTAAATTACCTCTGTGCCGTGAATTCAAACTGACTCAACTCAAAGGATTTGCATGAAATTACTTGACTGACAGATACGGGATTGTCCCTGACAATGGACGCCATTCAGCTGATGCTTTTTTAAAGGCGATGTATGATAATCTGGTTGCCGTTATCTCAGCAGGAAAAATCGCAAGTGAGTATGAGCAAGTGAGCGGAAGCCATTGTCTGCCATGGGCTGAGGCTCAGGCTTTAATCAAAGCTATATTCAGGATTGATTCAAGTCAAGAGATGAATCTCGCCAAATATGTCGAAAGATGATTATCTCTATCACCGGCTGAAAAATAAATGCATTAAAGTACAGTTATTTACAGCATTGACTGAGCATCTCTTAAGCCTATCTTTGACGCAAATATCCCCATCTTGTCTACTCACCGCATACCAGATCAGGATTTTCTGTCTCAAACTGTACTGTGGTAGGCTGAGCTGAACAGTTAAGCCTGGTGGAATGTGGCATTTTTTTTGGGCTAATAGCAGGCCAGGTAGTATTCAGTCATCCTCTCAAAGAGATTTCAGTGTTCGAAGGAATGGAAACTTACATATTGAACACATTCTATTTATTGTTTTTGAGGAAATTAAAGTATAAATCCACAATTTAGCTATCCAAAATAGTAAAATGTAAAATCAATAAAAAACTGCCTTGTTAGCATAATTTGTTCCGTGTCCATGCTCATAACTGAAAGTACGCAGATCTCACATCATCTTTCCTTATTGAAATGAATGGAAATATTATTAACCTCTTCCAACCTCTCTAACAAAAAACTATAAAACATTTTGGAATGTGTTTTATCAGCAATGTACAATATTATACTTCATACAAATGTATCGTAATAATTAACAGAATGTAAAGAATTATACCTTTTGTGCATCATGATAACCATCCTGTGTATAATACTGAATGTCCCTCCGAAATCAACCTTGAAAAGTAGTTTTTTTCTCTGTGCCCGTGTATAATATGGTACCCCGATTTGCTGGTGTCCATCTTTAGTCAACCTCTGGCACTTTGTATTGTTTATTAGCAAAAACTTTCCTACTGTATAGCAAAGGTATGTGTTTTTTTATTATTGACAATATTCCCTTTGTTTTATGTTTATTTTGACAGTAAACCTCAACAGCATTAAATGGCTCAGAGTCTCTTTTTTGAAGACATTTTTTACTGATTCTTGTTGTGGCACGACCTGAGGTAGATCACTGCCACCATATAGCACACCCATGTCTAAAGTTTTTGCTTATGAGCCAAAGCAAAAAAACAAGAAAAACAAACCAAAAAACAACAACACTCGAACCACGACTCGAAAACTCGTGAGCTGGTTCACTCATATCTTGAGGCGCCATTGCGTTTTGTCCTCACCTTTACCTTTGATGATTAATAATGTTGTGACAAACATGCAGAGGGAGATGACTGCTTGTGCTTTGGAGGTGAGTCATATCACCGCAGCAAAATACCAGCTAAATGCTCAAATTCATTTCCTACATTACAAGGAGCAAAATTTACGGTCCTGTGGTTATATAACTTTCCTCTTTGCCATCATCTCTAACATTCTCTGCTGGCATCATGAACAAGCAAAAGAAAGGGAAAAGACACAAACCCACTAGCTAGCTAATCCTTTTGATGCATACTGAATGCAAGATTTGCTGAAGCCTCGCAAGATCAACATTCTGAATGGTCATTTTTTTACTTGAGGGGTTCCATTGTGCTGCCAAACATTCTCAATCCTTCAACTAAATGCCTAATTGCAAAGTACAACCTAATGTCGCCATCCATCTCCTTAATGGTTAAAAAAAAAATCATAATAAAGTTGCTATCTCTCACTTTTATGAGGGTGTTTCATCTATATAAATATTTAAGGCCTGGCACATAATGAGTATAGCGTGTGCAATATGCTCTTTAGCATGTGATGGCAGATGCTTTAATGAGTTTGCCGCTTATCATAGCTTGCAGGAAAAGTAAATCAATCCTTGCAGAGTGATGATTGAAAGAAGCAAGAAGCGACGCGACACGAGAAGAAGCCTGTCAGTTTATTTATTTATTTATTTTAACTGCAACTGCACCCTGCCAAGAGCATTCCAGTGGGACTCACGTTTTAATGACAACCAGGCCTTGCATCAATTTCTGTTGTATTAGTGCTGCAGTTAGAAATGGAAGAGATGAACTGTCCTAAATAGCAGGGTGAGGTTGTCCTTTGTGCCAGGCAAAAGATTTACCGCCCAACTCTCTGTCACTAAGCAACCATTTGTTATGGCAGTCAGTTTATCACAGAGAGGTCGTGGCAAGGACATTGACCATGTTTACTGTATTTGTTGAGATTAGGTTTATTTAACAACTCGGAGCAGTCATGCCCCTGCTTCCCACATTATAGCTAAGTCAAAGGAGTTTTTAAGCATTTACCATCAGTATGATGAGCAGGAAAGAGGAGCAGAACGTCAATAACAGGAACTTGCAGCAGAGTGGATAATTAGCCTTAAGCAACATAAGAATCAATACACCCACCCCCCTTTTTCCAGTTTGTGCACAGTCAAAGCAGTTTAGTGCAGGACCTTTAGCTTGCTGTTGACAAAAGAGTGGCAGGGCCACTCATCGGTCCGGATTACAATTCCAAATTAGTCAACTTTTGTATTTTGTACTAAAATAAAATAAAAATAAAAAATAAATAAAAATCCGGGGACCCACCTCTTAATTAATTAGTCATTCAAGTTAATAATTGGGGGGAGCGCTTTTTCGGATGAAACACAATTGTGCCTTAGTGAACACAAGAATGGATTGATGGACTGTGCACACTTTGATGCTGACAGCCGGACTAATCTGCCATTCCTACTGATCACTTATTAACAAACCAAGCTTGCTGAAATGTGCTATTTTTTTAGCCGCCAAAATCGCTATTGTGGGTCTGAGGTCACTTTAGTTCCATTGACCAAAATCTATGGGGAGAGATTTGTCTAAAACTCATTGTTTCAGAGGAAAATAGTTTGCTGACAAGCACAGTAAAAAAAAGAAAAGAAAAGAAAAGTTGATTATCTAAAAATGAAAACCAGTTGGTTGTTAATTATTACATGCAAATGTTTTTTTTTGTCGTCTGTATTTATAATTGTTCTTTAACCAAGAAAGTATATACTCTAGAGGTATAGTTTCTATTTCTATCCAAATACCCGATTATTCGCTAGAATTTTCAGTAGGATATCGGAAAACCAAGATACTTGATTGCTGCAGCCCTAATAATATTAATTTTGAGTTGTTTTGACGCAGACAGACGCTACACCCCAATTTCAAATTTTTGCTAACATAAATAATATATATTATTATAAATTCTGTTTGCTCCAAAAGGAACTTACATAATTAATGTGTTTCTAATTATTTTGTCTTAATATTTTCAAATGTTTAAACAATTTCTTGTTTTGAACCAAAAAATAAATCATCGTTTTGAATAATCGTGATTTCAATTAATTCTCCTCAATCAGAAGCTAGTGGGGTTTGGGGAGGTGGGCACTTCAGCGCACTAGCAATCGTTTTGACAGTGATGGCTCCAGCGTGCCTGCAACCCTCGTGAGGTGAAGCGGTTCAGAAAATGGATGGATGATTGTATGTCTGAAAAGTTGGTTGGTTATGAGAGCCCTCTCCCATATCTGCACATTGGCTAGTGATCTCAACCGCTGTCTGAAGACAAGCAAATGTTATCTGGTTTGAAAGGGTTTATTCCTATTAACCACAGACGAGTTTACCAAGGAGAATTTGTGGTTCTGCTATGGTGGGAATGATACACCACAGTGTGTAAGTTTGCGTGCACTACACAACAAAACGGCTACAACATATTTGGAGGTGCATCTAAAAATAGAATCAATTAGCACACTCGTGCATCGCTCAAAGTGGCAAACCATGTAGCCAACTATCTGTCACTATCACTAATGTGTACTTGAACAAGTTCTTAAGTGAACAGGTACTCACTTCAGGTAAACACACAAATCGGGGATGCTCCATGTAGCATGCAGGAAAAAAGAAAACAGCAGTGCGCGTGCACGAGGGAGGTTGGGCACGTGATGAACCGACAGTTGCAACGTCCAATCAGAGACAACAGCGCCGTTTTCAACAATGACAATTAACCCTGTTTTTCATTGATACTTTTTCTTCGCGGGAAAAATTTAAATGAAGAGTGAAAGAGGGCGGAAATGCGTGATTCTCACGCTCAATATGTGAGTATTGACAGCTCTGACTTTAGGCAAAAGGATTTGTCTATTTACTACCTAATAGCTTTGCTGCTCATGAAGGAAGCAGCACCGGATGTAATGCGGTAGCATTCGGTGATTGCTAGTGATGGACAAATGAAGCTTCATGAAGCACTTGGAATATTTTTGACTCCTCTAGATGGCACTCTTGGTTTAAAGATGCAGTGGAAATGTAATCTTAATTTCCATTGCACTAACCTTTATCTTTAAACCAAGAGCACAATCTAGAGGAGTGAAAAGAAAAATTCAAGTGCTTCATGAAGCTTCATTTTCCTATCAGTAGTGATTTCCATAACACTTGGCACCTCATAAGATGCTAACGCTCACTCCTCACTTGTGTCACTACATGCTGATTTGAACTGAGCTGCAAGTATAACACAATGGGACTCTACAATATGTCTACAAGATCGATCAAATTACGAAGCATGTTTTGTGTGAGTTTTCTGCATTAAACACTATTATACGTCCTTGGCTTGTACTGTGAAACCGCTTCAATTAAACAATAAGAACAGAGCGACCAACTTACTGATAGATCGTCATCGCCAGCTTGAGACAACACAGGGTAACAACAGGGGGGCGTGGAAATGAGCTGTCATGGCTTGCGGAATTTACAAAAATATCTCATGTTTATGAGACTTTTTCATTGAATTCTTACCTAAAAAAATGATTGGAATCATATTATTTGTACTTGTACTATTTCTTAAACATCCTTTAAAGGAGATTTCTTGGCTTTAATCCTGCTGTTATGTTGCGGGTCAGATTGACCCATTGCAAGATTTCTAGCTGTATAAAGTAGTAATTATAATTACACTGAAGTACATGTTGTTGTTTTTAATTTGTTTTCCTGTTTCTGACACTTTTTTGGGTCAAATTGACCCAGGAACATGAGAAACCAAAGTTAAATAGAGGGGGTTAAATAGATCTCTGTGCATAATTTGCTACTGCTAACTGTTAGCACTGAAATGTTACAAAACCGTTGATCCAGTGTCTATTCCTCCTGTTATGTAGCGGGTCAAATTGACCCATTGCAAAATATTTTAATTAAGTAGTAAGAGTACTGCTTCAGTAAACAAATCAAGTCAGACACTTTTGGAAGTCAAATGTGCTTTCTGACAAGCTAACATAAGAGGAGGATTAAAGGTATGACTTGATGACTTGTGGGAGAGCTTTGGAGCCTTAGCTCACCCCAAAAATAACAGCTTTGGGATGTACTACGATTGAGATTCCCTCATCATACATTAGTAAACTCTGACCTTTACGAATGTTTTTTTTTTTGATTGGATGGACACATCCCAAAAATATATTCCCAAATCTACCTGGAAGAGTGGAAGCTGCTCCAGCAACAAAAGGGAGACATGTTATCTTCACTTGCTGTATTTTAATGGCCCTTTGCAGCTTTGTCCATATTGTGAAATTTTAAATACCAATCTAAACATCCAGAATGCTATGGACTATTTTCTTAAGTGTAACCTACTGCAAATGGCCAAGACATATGAAACGCACGCACACACAGCAGTTCAGATAAATGCAGAATTTCATGGAGCAAAAAGGTCAACAGATCCTTTCTGAACAAAAACATCTTTGATTGCAGCAATGGCATGTTAACTAAGTTTGCAAAGGTCACAAAGAAGATGACAGTTCAAGTAAACATCTCTTCTTATTGGCGCTGTGGTACGCTTGAAGAGCCGCTCTCGCCAACACAGTCCAGATACTCAGCATCTCTTTTGTTGCATCAAATGAAAAGGCTTTTCATCACCACCATTTTCTCTTAGAAAAGCACTGATGAGATTCATTGATGTCTGCAAAACAACCTGATAGCTATAAAAAATAAAAATAAAAAGTTTGAAAATAAGTTGTATTTTATAGAACCCACTTCTTAATTATCACAACGTAAGTAATCTAAAAGGCCCAAATTGATTATTTGAATTTTCAAATTAAGCCGGAACCTACCGGGACCCCAAATTCCATCGCACTTGAACATTATCCTGGTTTGAAATCACGTTTTCATTTAAAAGTTACTAGCAGGTTTTCAAACGCAAATGGAGGTTTAAGGCAGAGTGGCATGCAATTACTTTGTCTTGATATGAATAATTAATTTCAGCCAGCTGACTGAAAAGAAAATACAATCGCTTCAGTTAGGTGCGCTGGAAGCGTTAAGTGGGATAAGGGAGCGTGCTAAGATGAGTGGAGCAAATAGCAGCTGCAAGGCAGTATCTTGAAGGGACCATGATTTATTTAACCGACAAACCGCATT
>NC_135432.1:35922239-35924739 GCF_051991255.1 Vanacampus margaritifer | reverse complement strand
GCCCAGGGCCGCTAAATGTAAGGACTGTCATCAGTATCCCTCTGTGTGTGGATGCTCCGGCCACCTCGCCTCTGACCCAGAGGAAGGAGGTGGGGTCCCCCACCTACGGTTGAAGTAGAGCACGGCCCTGGATCGAGAGAGGCCCTGTTAGATCGGGATGTGGAACCGGGTATACCTGACCAGGTGGCATTGGTGCCTGTGGTGGGGGGGGCTGGTGAAATGTCTCACAGTCCTGCCCCCGAGCAGGAGGGGGGGGCAGTGTCCTGCCCTACCTCTAATATCGTGGTGGCAGGGGCTGGACCGGGGAGGGGGATGGGTGAGGATCTGGCTCCACACCTTACCCCTGAAGCGGGGGAGCAGGCACTGAAGTCAGGCCAGACTCCCAAGTCTCAGCGCTCGAGAGCGGGCAGCAGGAGTCAGGTGCCGCATAGGCGGCCACTGTCTAAGAGTAGTGACAGGTCCAGATCACCGACCGGGAGGGTTGGGTCGAAACATGCCGATGGGTTTTGTGAGACCCAGCCTGGTAGTGATCGGCGGTCAGGGCTGCAGGGTGAGGGCCCCGTCTCATGCGGCACTGCCCGTTCTGAGTCTGCCACTGTAGATGCCACAACTGTTCCTACGGGCGTCGATCCCCAAGGGAATGAGGTCGCCCCGACAAAGACGAACAGGAAGTCTAAACGGTAGTCTAGATCAGGATGATGGTTCAACTCCTTTTTTTCTTCCTAATGACGCTCTCCCTAGTCTCCATTAATGCCCGGAGCTTGAGGAATAGGGAAAAGATGCACAGTGTGTTTCACGACACCACCTGGGACGTACTGTGCATCCAGGAGACGTGGTGGGAGGCGGAGCATCTTCGCAAGGTAGAGGATATGGACATTGGTGTTTTGTACTGTGCTTTGGGCTCTGCACACTCCCGTGGTGTGGCTGTCCTAGTTAAGCCGGGTGTTTTCGGCGGGTCTTCTTTAGTGCGTGCGGACCCACATGGCCGCTTTATAGTGATTGATTTTCTGCGTGGCTCCACTAAATTTCGCCTTATAAATGTTTATGCGCCTAGTGAGGAGATGGAGAGGAAAACTTTCTTCGTTTCTGTTTTTCCTTATGTTACTGATTCCTCGTTTTTGATTGGCGACTTTAATATAGCGTTGTCAAAAATCGATCTCGGTCCGAACAACACATTCAGGAATGACGTTAGTCGAAGTTTTTTGATTGATGCTGCAGTGGCTGCTGATTTGTCCGAGGTCTGGAGAGGTCTCAACCCCCTGAAAAGGGACTATTCCCGGCGTCAGGTGGTGCAGGGGGTCCTCCTCCAGTCTCGGATAGATCTGTGTTTTGTTTCAAGTGCTTTATGGAAGTACATCGGTGGCAGCTCCTATGCATGTGTGGGCTGGAGCGATCACTCCCTTTTTTCCGTCAAACTTGACTTCCTGGGTGGTAAGAGGAATGGGGGGGTCTGGGTTTTTAATAATATGCTGCTTGCCGACCCCACTTTTGTAAATAAGATGGAGCACCTTTTTGATTGTTTTGATGATGAAATGGGAATTTGTGACTCTTTGGTTGATTGGTGGGAGCAGGCAAAGGCTAAAATTAAAAAGCTGTGCCTACGTTATAGTAAGCAGAGGAGGTGGGAGGAGTCCATCAGGGAGCACACGGTCCGGAGCCACCTCCAGAGACTTGCCGCCACCTCTGGTTTAGGCCCGGTAGATCCTGAGTATCTGGTGCTGCAGGAAGAGCTCAGGACTATACAGGTTAGTCGTGCTAGAGGGGCGGCACTTAGATCCAGGGCCCAGTATGCGGTAGAGGGCGAGCGCTCCACAGCTTTCTTTTTTGGTTTAGAGAAGTCCAGGCAGAGCAAGCTATACTTGGATGGCCTGTTGGATGAGTCAGGCAGGTGTCATAGTGATTTGGATGAGATTTTGGATATTGTAGGTAGGTTTTATGCAGATTTGTTTGATGGGGAAGGGATCAACGAGGTAAGCTGTAATCAGGCTTTAGGTGCGCTTGAAGGGTCTCTGAGCCCTAGTGACGCTGACAGCTGCGACGCGCCTATTTCTTTGGCAGAGGTTTCTGCAGCAATTAGGGGTCTCAATGCCTGTAGGAGTCCAGGAGAGGATGGTTTGAGCGCAGAGTTTTATAGTGCTTTCGCTCACAGGTTAGCCCCGATTCTCCATACTCTGTATGGCGATATTGAGAGAGAGGGTCGGGTTTCGGACTCCTTTTCTCTTAGTATTGTGACTTTGATTTTTAAGAAGGGTGATAAGCGGTGCCTGGCCAATTACAGACCAATAAGTCTCCTTAACACCGATTATAAAATACTGGCAAAAGTATTAGCACATAGGTTGAAAGGTGTGATTGGTAAAGTGGTTGCCAGTACACAGGCGTATTGTGTCCCGGGACGGGACTTTTCTGACACGATACTCTCCCTAAAGTTTTTGTTGAAGGAGATGCATGTCTCTGGGGGGATTCATGTTTCAGTTGATTTCAGTAAAGCATTTGATAGGGT
>NC_135432.1:35907239-35917239 GCF_051991255.1 Vanacampus margaritifer | reverse complement strand
CTGTGTGTTAACAAGGTGTGTGCTGTGTGGAGTTACTGAACCGAGGGACATAATTCCTCGGTGTGTGTATGTTGTGTTAAATAAGAAGCCGGGAAAATATTAAGTCGCGCATAAAAGTGCCCCGTGTTTACGGAAGTGACGTCAAGTAGGAGAGCTCCGCTGTTGTAAATGGCATAAGAGATTGTGTACCACGGGGGATTGGCTGTTGGGTTGATTGTAGTTGTGTTATTAGCCGCTAAGTGTTGATCACACTTAAGTGAGTGCTGTTGTGTGTTGTGCTATAAGCGGCCTGTGTTGATCACACAAGGCGTCTGCTGTGTTGAACACCCGTATATTAACGGTGTGTGGTGTAATATTAGCCGTCCGTAAATTTTTACGTTCGAGAGCTGTGTGGTTTAAGCCGCCCGTGAAGATCCTGGATATATTTGTTGAAGTCGCGCAAAAGGTATTTAATATCTGTTTCGTTTTCGTCTTGTTTGTGTTTGTCTGAAAAAAAAAAATAATAAAAAAATTTTTTTTTTTTTGGGGGGATTAATGAGAATACTTTTGATCTGTTATATCGTAGTATCATAAGTGAGACGTCACTGACTTTATAAATATTAAAAACGTCTAATTACTACATATTATGGACGAAAAAATTGACCGTAACTAAGGAGGTTTGCATAGACTTCCGGTCGAGAGTCAGAATTGGTCGCTAAGCGAACAGTGAGTTCATGATGCTGGACGCATTTCCACCACGGCGTCAACGTAAGTATGAAACTCTTTTAAATGTATGAATGCATACGAATTGTGATAGTGGTTGGTTCTCACCGTTGTAAAATGTGGTGTGTTTGTGGAATTTGATTGTGTAAACAGCGCCAGACGCTGATTACCTCCGTGAAAAACACTTCTATAAGTTTCTTCGAATGGAAGAAAAGTTAGACGGTGTGGGGTCGTGAGCCAAATGTTGGTTTGTGCTAGAATGTTAGCGTTGGATAGCTTTGTGAAAGTTGCGCAGATGGCGGTGTTAAGTGATTTTGAGAATGAGGAAACTGATGCTAAGCTAGCGGCTCTGACAGCGTACGAGTTTTGCGCAGGAGATGAGTTTTTGGTAAGATGCTACCGTACGAATCTGTTTTTAAGGCTAAGGATGAGTTAGCTGCGGGCAGCCGCATCTGTTAAGAAATTGGAACATAAATTGGATGAAGTGTTGACTGTGAAAGATGACCCGGGGGGAAAATTTGAACCAAGCGAGAGCTCTTGGCTTAGAAATGAATTGTTGAGTGTACGCGTTTGTTTGTTTGTTAAGCTCCATGGTGTGTTGTGGCCACGCGGTTTTTCGTTGTTTGTTTTAAATTGTGCGCGACGTGTCTGTGTCGCAGCCGTAACGTTGCGATGGATTGTGCGCGAATAAGTCGACATTTGAGCTATAAGTACGTGGTGAAGTTATTATTAGACGAATAAACGGTGTATTTTACAAATGAGTGCGCACTTCGGAGAGGTTTGTGTTCGTCTGTGGTTCAACAACTGAGACGCCACTGAATTAAGTTGAGGAGTTTGTGTTGTGTGTGTCTGGGTCTAGTTTGGTGAGTTGAAACTATGAATATGTGAAGCATGTGTGAATTGTGAGTTTAAAGGGGGGATTTGATTTCTTCTTGTTTTTGTGTTTTTTCTCCTCAATGCCTTTATGACAAGGGAGAGGAAACTGAAGTTACAGTAAGTGAAAGAAGGACTGAGTTTGTTGGAAGGCAGGTATTTTGTGTCTCCAAAAATGAGCGAGATAAGATAGGATGTATATGAATGGCGTTTTGTAGGAAGAGGAAAAGAGTAGATTTCAATGGAAAAGAGGTGGGAAAAATTTCCTCTCTCTCCAGTTTCTTTGTCCTCAAAAAAGGGGGAAAAAGAATGGTAGCAGGAAATCTGCATATTTTGAAAGGATGGGGGCCGTGAGCTGCTGTTTTAAGAAGGTGGTGATTTGTACTGTTGTCTGTTAAAATTAAATTAAACTAGATAAAAAAGGACAGGGGGGTGTGATACGTTTAGTCCTCTCTTCCATTGTCTCCATTTGGGAGACTTGTAGTCTGTTGTGTGTGTGAATAGCAGGGGTCTTCTAATACTAATCTGGTAAAATCAAATTGTTAAAATCAGATCTGTGTTTTTTATAGTTGAATGAGTAATAAAACCAACTTTTAATATAGTTGAATAAGTAATAAAACCAAATTTTAATTGAAATAGACTTTTCATTTTTGATTTTATATTTCCCCTGCATCTCTGATAACTTATTCATAGGTGTGAAAATGATTTAACCTTTGTCTTTATCTGAGTCCCATTCTAGAAGTCTGGAAAGGACTTCCATCCAAGTGGCCAGGGTGACTGACAGCTGTCACATTTTCTTAAATTTGAGGTAACACGTAATGAAGATGTCTATGGTAGACATATGCGTAAATATAGTACTACTACTTGCTATAGTGTAGTGATCAAATTCAAATAAAACCACAAAATTAAATAAAAGAATCAATTACAAATAGTTTGAAAAACAAAATATTTTGGGGAAATTTTTTATTTTATTTTTTCTTGGAAATTAAATGACAACAAGCAGTGTTCTCTTGCTATGATCTCATCTCCCTCTGTCTGTTCCGAGTGTATAAATGTTTCAGGCAGGTTCAATCTTTGACTGAAAGGTGTTTCACTTGGGTGACTCAACCAAAAAGTGCTGGAAATGGAATGAACAGCATTCTCCTGCTATGCTTGATGTTCAGAGTGGACGGCGAACTGAACAATGGTCACTTTCGGGGGGGAAGTGACCACACGGACTGCAAAAAGGATGGTACACTGTAAATCCGCTCGTCCTGTGACTGTTCAATGACTCTTATGCATTGTTTGAGCATAATGTCCAGCAACTTCTTGAGCAGACAGGATTATCATCGATTCTGCCATGATGAACTTTTCCTGAGAACTCCAGTACACAAAGCCCAGTGCCCGCTTTGAACTATGCCCTGCATAAACTGCTATCGACAAGGACAGGAAGGAATATGAACTACAGTTGTGGATTCAAAGTTCTGGAATCATCTGAGTTTGGTGCCTGAGGTCGTATGTTGTATTCTGTTTGTAGACATTTGCACTCTGTACTATGTCAGAAAGGAGATGTGATCTATAGCAACGCAGTTTCGGAAATTGAGAACAGCTTATGTGAATTAGGGTAGTATAAAATTTATTTTAATCTTTAAATACTATATTTTCCGTTGTTTGATGCTTGTTGAATTTGGCCTTCTATTTTTTTTCCATTTCTCTTTTATAACTTTGGCTTCTCAGAGTGGACTCAGATATGGAACACTTACGGCGAATTTGCTGGTTAAAATTTTTAATTTTGATTAAGCTCAACAGCACTGACCTTTGGATTCCACGGGGAATGCACAAAGGCAAAGTTCCCTGCTGTGTTTTACAAGCCCCCACTACTCTGTAGAAGAGGTGAGGTTAGTTAGCATCTTAAGAATACTTTTTGGTTGGTTTAAAGTAGGGATTTTGTTTTGTTTTTCTGATTATAACTCATTTCTTTTATTAGTTGAGATGGCAGATATTTGGAAGATTCGTGACCTGCAATAGATTAATGGGGTTATTTTAAATCTTTTTCTCATCTCTTCCTGACCCTAAAAGTCCTCCGCTGCAGGATTTTAATTTACATCTGCTTGAGTTGTTTTTCCAATTTACATTACAAACTCTTGCCTCAAAGGCTTTTGTTTTTATGGCTCCTGGCTAGCTCAGCTGGAGATCTTTTTATAGTTCTGGTGTTGGCCAAATTGTCACAATTTGGTTGTTTTTTAATCTACAGGACACAAGGTGTCTGTTTTTCCTCTTTGAAGCAGCAATTTGGAAGCGGCTGCAGTTTTCACATTCAGGTCTGAAATGATCAAAATTGATCTTTATCAGATGGGGGAATGATTGGTCTGTCTGAGTTTGTTGAAAAGGAAGTCTGATGTGAGAATGATTGGTCTGTCTGATGTGAGAATGACTGGTCTGTCTGTGTATCAAAAGGAAGTCTGATGTGAGAATGAAGTTTGGTGTGAGGAATTTACAGGCAGCGAATGGGGAGGATTTGACTTGGAGGAAACGTAAGTTCTACAAAGATGACAAAAGACGACCCTTATAGCAGAAATACGGTAAGGATGTTCCATTTCAGAAATGATTGAAAAGTATAATTTCTAGAGCCCATGGAATATGCCATTTAGGTGTGGAAGGAACATTGACACACCTGGGTGACATTTTTTCATGAGACAAGTTGTTAAAAATGAACTGCAGTGTTTATTTAAGGTATAAGTATAAATCTCTTCTCAGACTGTTCATGGCCCGGCCGGACATGAATAGTTCTGAGTTAAGATGATGTTGTTTTTAAATGATTTACACTGCTATAATAAGAAACCAGCATTAAAAATACAGAAATTTGATGTACGACAAAGAGCACATTTATGCTAAAATCTACAACAGTAAATATCATGGTAAAATATTTGATTAATCATTATCTACCATCATAAGGGTTTCCTAGGAAGATTGGATCAGACAAACCCACTTGAAAAAACAAAACTTCATAAGATATAGAAAAGGCATTGAGATTAAAACATATTTGATTTAGTATATTATCTCTGATCTCAAGGACATTGAAGAAAAATAGAAAAATTAAACAATTGGCCTCATAAAGTTTCAATGTCAACAAGACTTTCATTATTATGCCATTGAATGTACAAATGTCATTAAACGGATTCTGTTTGAATGCCACAACAAAAATAACTTTTTCCGTGTCCAACAGCATGTTTCAGGACCTACAGAACTTAAACAATTAACATTTGCTAAAGAACCAGGTGCTCTTTTCAAAGTAAAGAATGAAGACTATGTATGTTATGAGTGACTAAATGAAAATGATTTTGCACACAGATTGGTTTGCTGATCATAATGGTGGGGGCCACATCCACCACATGTGAGCCAAGAGGTCCCAGGCTCATCAAATCACATCAATTGACTCCGACTGAGGGGGTTGACTAAGCTGCTGATCTGCGTCCACACCAATTGGAGCCATCTAACGGATCCCACCACACCCGGTTCCAGTGTCTACCTGACAAGCTGCCCAAGGACGCAGAGGAAAGAAGATTCATTGGAGTGCCTTTTCCCTGGGCACGGATTGACACAGTTGGAAAAGCTGATCAAGTGTCAATCTGCTGTTTGAAAGGGGGAAATCACTCAAATCCCCTTTTCATCAATTCACAAGGATTGAGTCACACTGGGAATGAAGTCCCGTGACCTTTCCTGCGATCTCTGGCAGTGAGCCAGGGTTCGGAAAGAGGCTGACAAACGCCTCTTTTTAAAAAATTGACCAACTGTCGAACGCACTTTTCATTCAACAAGACCTTCACCAGGAGATGGCTTCGAGGGACAGACACATCTGCTATTGCGTCGTGACACTTAACCACATCACATAGTGTTATGTCTCACATTTATTATGTCCCTTCCACTGAATTTTTTAATGAATCAAACTGAATTTTGACTGCTAAGCCCATCTATCTTTCTCTCTCTCTCTTTCTCTCTCTCTCTCACCTGCTATTCTTATTTTCTGAACTCCACACAAACATTGCTTCATTTTTGCGACGATCAAGATTCGCGCTGGACTTTCTCTCTAGACTATTGTGGGATTAAATGTCCGGTTTTTGAATTTATAGAAGTTCAATGGTAGGACTGAAGACATTTAACATTTTCAATTTTATGTTTTACTGTTTTTGAATTTACTTATAGGCATATCAATGTGATATAATCACGAGTGTTTAAAAGAATACAGTGGGATGGTGATTTTGTGAACTTTATTTGATCTTTGTACCCTCAAATGCTGTTGGAGGGGCAATGTGCATGATGTGTCAGAGTCTCTTGTCATTTAGGGACTGAAGGTCTGGGGTCAGATTTTGATTACTTCTGTTCCCCCAATCAAGAAGGGGAACTGTATAAAGATGTCTGTTTACCATCAACCTTACACCTTTGTTCAATCTAGGAGATGACATGTCTGCCCTTTGTTCAATCAAGAGCCGGGAGGAGGAACCTTTTATCTTTTTTGTATAAATGAGTCGATGTTCTGTAAATTGTCACACACTTGGGATCATATCGTTGCATTCTGATGTGATGTTCTGACTGTGTCTTTAGAGGCCTCTAAATAAATTCTTGCAAGAAAACTTCTTCATCAGATCCTGAATACAATTATTTTGGACACGCAAAGATTACACTTAAAATAGTAATCAAAATATTCCTTCACGGCTTACGGCCATACTACCCTGAGAACGTCGGATCTCGGAAGCTAAGCAGGGTCCGGCCTGGTTAGTACTTGGATGGGAGACCGCCTGGGAATACCAGGTGCTGTAAGCTTTTTTTTTGCACCTCTATGGCAAAAGTCAACTTTCTTTAAAAGACCTCAAGTACACTAGCTACTTGCTAACAGACAGCCGCACGCTAAACTGACAGGATGAGAGCTGAACATGCAGTCAAAATGTTTTTCTGTCCCAATTTTAGACGAGTGTAACCTTTAAAAGTGTCAACTGTTTTCTTTTTCTCGGCTTACGGCCATACTACCCTGAGAACGCCCGATCTCATCCGATCTCGGACGCTAAGCAAGGTCGGGCCTGGTTAGTACTTGCATGGGAGACCGCCTGGGAATACCAGGTGCTGTAAGCTTTTTTTTTGCACCTCCATGGCAAGAGTCAACTTTCACAAAAGACCTCAAGTACACTAGCTACTTGCTAACAGACAGCCGCACGCTAAACTGACAGGATGAGAGCTGAACATGCAGTCAAAATGTTTTTCTGTCCCAAGTTTAGACGAGTGTAACCTTTAAAAGAGTCAACTGTTTTCTTTTTCTCGGCTTACGGCCATACTACCCTGAGAACGCCCAGGTGTGGTTGATTGGTTGCAGCTGAGCTGATTGTGCCTGTGTGTGTCAGTTGGGCTGTGTGCTCCCCATTATGTGGTTTTGTGTTCTTTCTTTGTCTGTTTTTGAATTTGTTTTGGCTAATTTTTCTTTATTTTTGTGTTAGTTTTCAGTTTCTTTCTCCTCCCAGCTTCCTTGGCTGTGGAGGAGGGTTTATTCCCCCCCCAGAGCTTTTTGCTCTGTTTCGACTGTTGGAATGGATGTGGCCTTTGCTGGGCCCAGGATGTCTGGAATGGTGAATGGTGAGTTTTCTGGCAGGATGGTTGGCAGTGATGTGAGTGCGAATGATGTTCGAAGTGGTATGAGTGTGGTGCACAAGCGTAAAGTGTGTTTCGATAAAGAGCTGACGGTGTTTTTGGAGCTCGAAGGTGGTGCTGGTCTGTCTCCGTTGGCTCTGCTGAGGGCTACCAAGGAAGTCTGTGGTACAATTCTGGCCTGTCGAATGATTACCAAAGACAGGTTCGAAATGACTGTGGCATCCCAGGTGGCCAAGGATAAGTTGTTAGATGGGTTTAAGATCGGGGAAACTAGGGTTCACGGGAGGGATATCTGTGTGGATGAACTTGTTGTGTCTTTCCTGGGCCTGCCAGCTTACATTGAGGATGAGGAAATCCTGCAGAAGCTACTCGCTTGGGGTGTTTCGGCCGTGTCCGAGGTGAGGAGACGTATGTGGCCGGGGACAAACATAGCCGATGGGACGAGGTTTGTAAAGGTCCGCTTTACAAACCAAGTGCGTTCTCTACCATATTCCGTCAGGTTTAACACGGCGGGGGGGCCTGAATATTTTAGGGTCATTCATGACAGGCAAGTGAAGGTGTGCAGGGGGTGTCTCCAGCCTGACCATGTGTTGCGTGAATGCCCTGATTTTTGTTGCAGACGGTGTGGGGCCCAAGGCCATTATGCGCGGGAGTGTACAGAGCCCAGGGCCGCTAAATGTAAGGACTGTCATCAGTATCCCTCTGTGTGTGGATGCTCCGGACACCTCGCCTCTGACCCGGAGGAAGGAGGTGGGGGTCCCCCACCTACGGTTGAAGTAGAGCACGGCCCTGGATCGAGAGAGGCCCTGTTAGATCGGGATGTGGAACCGGGTATACCTGACCAAGTGGCATTGGTGCCTGTGGTGGGGGGGGCTGGTGAAATGTCTCACAGTCCTGCCCCCGAGCAGGAGGGGGGGGCAGTGTCCTGCCCTACCTCTAATATCGTGGTGGCAGGGGCTGGACCGGGGAGGGGGATGGGTGAGGATCTGGCTCCACACCTTACCCCTGAAGCGGGGGAGCAGGCACTGAATTCAGGCCAGACTCCCAAGTCTCAGCGCTCGAGAGCGGGCAGCAGGAGTCAGGTGCCGCATAGGCGGCCACTGTCTAAGAGTAGTGACAGGTCCAGATCACCGACCGGGAGGGTTGGGTCGAAACATGCCGATGGGTTTTGTGAGACCCAGCCTGGTAGTGATCGGCGGAGAGGGCTGCAGGGTGAGGGCCCCGTCTCATGCGGCACTGCCCGTTCTGAGTCTGCCACTGTAGATGCCACAACTGTTCCTACGGGCGTCGATCCCCAAGGGAATGAGGTCGCCCCGACAAAGACGAACAGGAAGTCTAAACGGTAGTCTAGATCAGGATGATGGTTCAACTCCCTTTTTTCTTCCTAATGACGCTCTCCCTAGTCTCCATTAATGCCCGGAGCTTGAGGAATAGGGAAAAGATGCACAGTGTGTTTCACGACACCACCTGGGACGTGCTGTGCATCCAGGAGACGTGGTGGGAGGCGGAGCATCATCGCAAGGTAGAGGATATGGACATTGGTGTTTTGTACTGTGCTTTGGGCTCTGCACACTCCCGTGGTGTGGCTGTCCTAGTTAAGCCGGGTGTTTTCGGCGGGTCTTCTTTAGTGCATGCGGACCCACATGGCCGCTTTATAGTGATTGATTTTCTGCGTGGCTCCACTAAATTTCGCCTTATAAATGTTTATGCGCCTAGTGAGGAGATGGAGAGGAAAACCTTCTTCGTTTCTGTTTTTCCTTATGTTACTGATTCCTCGTTTTTGATTGGCGACTTTAACATAGCGTTGTCAAAAATCGATCTCGGTCCGAACAACACATTCAGGAATGACGTTAGTCGAAGTTTTTTGATTGATGCTGCAGTGGCTGCTGATTTGTCCGAGGTCTGGAGAGGTCTCAACCCCCTGAAAAGGGACTATTCCCGGCGTCAGGTAGTGCAGGGGGTCCTCCTCCAGTCTCGGATAGATCTGTGTTTTGTTTCAAGTGCTTTATGGAAGTACATCGGTGGCAGCTCCTATGCATGTGTGGGCTGGAGCGATCACTCCCTTTTTTCCGTCAAACTTGACTTCCTGGGTGGTAAGAGGAATGGGGGGGTCTGGGTTTTTAATAATATGCTGCTTGCCGACCCCACTTTTGTAAATAAGATGGAGCACCTTTTTGATTGTTTTGATGATGAAATGGGAATTTGTGACTCTTTGGTTGATTGGTGGGAGCAGGCAAAGGCTAAAATTAAAAAGCTGTGCCTACGTTATAGTAAGCAGAGGAGGTGGGAGGAGTCCATCAGGGAGCACACGGTCCGGAGCCACCTCCAGAGGCTTGCCGCCACCTCTGGTTTAGGCCCGGTAGATCCTGAGTATCTGGTGCTGCAGGAAGAGCTCAGGACTATACAGGTTAGTCGTGCTAGAGGGGCGGCACTTAGATCCAGGGCCCAGTATGCGGTAGAGGGCGAGCGCTCCACAGCTTTCTTTTTTGGTTTAGAGAAGTCCAGGCAGAGCAAGCTATACTTGGATGGCCTGTTGGATGAGTCAGGCAGGTGTCATAGTGATTTGGATGAGATTTTGGATATTGTAGGTAGGTTTTATGCAGATTTGTTTGATGGGGAAGGGATTAACGAGGTAAGCTGTAGTCAGGCTTTAGGTGCGCTTGAAGGGTCTCTGAGCCCTAGTGACGCTGACAGCTGCGACGCGCCTATTTCTTTGGCAGAGGTTTCTGCAGCAATTAGGGGTCTCAATGCCTGTAGGAGTCCAGGAGAGGATGGTTTGAGCGCAGAGTTTTATAGTGCTTTCGCTCAC
>NC_135432.1:35894739-35897239 GCF_051991255.1 Vanacampus margaritifer | reverse complement strand
GTGTCCGAGGTGAGGGACGTATGTGGCCGGGGACAAACATAGCCGATGGGACGAGGTTTGTAAAGGTCCGCTTTACAAACCAAGTGCGTTCTCTACCATATTCCGTCAGGTTTAACACGGCGGGGGGGCCTGAATATTTTAGGGTCATTCATGACAGGCAAGTGAAGGTGTGCAGGGGGTGTCTCCAGCCTGACCATGTGTTGCGTGAATGCCCTGATTTTTGTTGCAGACGGTGTGGGGCCCAAGGCCATTATGCGCGGGAGTGTACAGAGCCCAGGGCCGCTAAATGTAAGGACTGTCATCAGTATCCCTCTGTGTGTGGATGCTCCGGCCACCTCGCCTCTGACCCGGAGGAAGGAGGTGGGGGTCCCCCACCTACGGTTGAAGTAGTGCACGGCCCTGGATCGAGAGAGGCCCTGTTAGATCGGGATGTGGAACCGGGTATACCTGACCCGGTGGCATTGGTGCCTGTGGTGGGGGGGGCTGGTGAAATGTCTCACAGTCCTGCCCCTGAGCAGGAGGGGGGGGCAGTGTCCTGCCCTACCTCTAATATCGTGGTGGCAGGGGCTGGACCGGGGAGGGGGATGGGTGAGGATCTGGCTCCACACCTTACCCCTGAAGCGGGGGAGCAGGCACTGAAGTCAGGCCAGACTCCCAAGTCTCAGCGCTCGAGGGCGGGCAGCAGGAGTCAGGTGCCGCATAGGCGGCCACTGTCTAAGGGTAGTGACAGGTCCAGATCACCGACCGGGAGGGTTGGGTCGAAACATGCCGATGGGTTTTGTGAGACCCAGCCTGGTAGTGATCGGCGGACAGGGCTGCAGGGTGAGGGCCCAGTCTCATGCGGCACTGCCCGTTCTGAGTCTGCCACTGTAGATGCCACAACTGTTCCTACAGGCGTCGATCCCCAAGGGAATGAGGTCGCCCCGACAAAGACGAACAGGAAGTCTAAACGGTAGTCTAGGTCAGGATGATGGTTCAACTACTTTTTTTCTTCCTATTGACGCTCTCCCTAGTCTCCATTAATGCCCGGAGCTTGAGGAATAGGGAAAAGATGCACAGTGTGTTTCACGACACCACCTGGGACGTGCTGTGCATCCAGGAGACTTGGTGGGAGGCGGAGCATCTTCGCAAGGTAGAGGATATGGACATTGGTGTTTTGTACTGTGCTTTGGGCTCTGCACACTCCCGTGGTGTGGCTGTCCTAGTTAAGCCGGGTGTTTTCGGCGGGTCTTCTTTAGTGCATGCGGACCCACATGGCCGCTTTATAGTGATTGATTTTCTGCGTGGCTCCACTAAATTTCGCCTTATAAATGTTTATGCGCCTAGTGAGGAGATGGAGAGGAAAACCTTCTTCGTTTCTGTTTTTCCTTATGTTACTGATTCCTCGTTTTTGATTGCCGACTTTAATATAGCGTTGTCAAAAATCGATCTCGGTCCGAACAACACATTCAGGAATGACGTTAGTCGAAGTTTTTTGATTGATGCTGCAGTGGCTGCTGATTTGTCCGAGGTCTGGAGAGGTCTCAACCCCCTGAAAAGGGACTATTCCCGGCGTCAGGTGGTGCAGCGGGTCCTCCTCCAGTCTCGGATAGATCTGTGTTTTGTTTCAAGTGCTTTATGGAAGTACATCGGTGGCAGCTCCTATGCATGTGTGGGCTGGAGCGATCACTCCCTTTTTTCCGTCAAACTTGACTTCCTGGGTGGTAAGAGGAATGGGGGGGTCTGGGTTTTTAATAATATGCTGCTTGCCGACCCCACTTTTGTAAATAAGATGGAGCACCTTTTTGATTGTTTTGATGATGAAATGGGAATTTGTGACTCTTTGGTTGATTGGTGGGAGCAGGCAAAGGCTAAAATTAAAAAGCTGTGCCTACGTTATAGTAAGCAGAGGAGGTGGGAGGAGTCCATCAGGGAGCACACGGTCCGGAGCCACCTCCAGGGACTTGCCGCCACCTCTGGTTTAGGCCCGGTAGATCCTGAGTATCTGGTGCTGCAGGAAGAGCTCAGGACTATACAGGTTAGTCGTGCTAGAGGGGCGGCACTTAGATCCAGGGCCCAGTATGCGGTAGAGGGCGAGCGCTCCACAGCTTTCTTTTTTGGTTTAGAGAAGTCCAGGCAGAGCAAGCTATACTTGGATGGCCTGTTGGATGAGTCAGGCAGGTGTCATAGTGATTTGGATGAGATTTTGGATATTGTAGGTAGGTTTTATGCAGATTTGTTTGATGGGGAAGGGACCAACGAGGTAAGCTGTAGTCAGGCTTTAGGTGCGCTTGATGGGTCTCTGAGCCCTAGTGACGCTGACAGCTGTGACGCGCCTATTTCTTTGGCAGAGGTTTCTGCAGCAATTAGGGGTCTCAATGCCTGTAGGAGTCCAGGAGAGGATGGTTTGAGCGCAGAGTTTTATAGTGCTTTCGCTCACAGGTTAGCCCCGATTCTCCATACTCTGTATGGCGATATTGAGAGAGAGGGTCGGGTTTCGGACTCCTTTTCTCTTAGTATT
>NC_135432.1:35772239-35774739 GCF_051991255.1 Vanacampus margaritifer | reverse complement strand
TGGTGAAATGTCTCACAGTCCTGCCCCCGAGCAGGAGGGGGGGGCAGTGTCCTGCCCTACCTTTAATATCGTGGTGGCAGGGGCTGGACCGGGGAGGGGGATGGGTGAGGATCTGGCTCCACACCTTACCCCTGAAGCGGGGGAGCAGGCACTGAATTCAGGCCAGACTCCCAAGTCTCAGCGCTCGAGAGCGGGCAGCAGGAGTCAGGTGCCGCATAGGCGGCCACTGTCTAAGAGTAGTGACAGGTCCAGATCACCGACCGGGAGGGTTGGGTCGAAACATGCCGATGGGTTTTGTGAGACCCAGCCTGGTAGTGATTGGCGGAGAGGGCTGCAGGGTGAGGGCCCCGTCTCATGCGGCACTGCCCGTTCTGAGTCTGCCACTGTAGATGCCACAACTGTTCCTACGGGCGTCGATCCCCAAGGGAATGAGGTCGCCCCGACAAAGACGAACAGGAAGTCTAAACGGTAGTCTAGATCAGGATGATGGTTCAACTCCCTTTTTTCTTCCTAATGACGCTCTCCCTAGTCTCCATTAATGCCCGGAGCTTGAGGAATAGGGAAAAGATGCACAGTGTGTTTCACGACACCACCTGGGACGTGCTGTGCATCCAGGAGACGTGGTGGGAGGCGGAGCATCATCGCAAGGTAGAGGATATGGACATTGGTGTTTTGTACTGTGCTTTGGGCTCTGCACACTCCCGTGGTGTGGCTGTCCTAGTTAAGCCGGGTGTTTTCGGCGGGTCTTCTTTAGTGCATGCGGACCCACATGGCCGCTTTATAGTGATTGATTTTCTGCGTGGCTCCACTAAATTTCGCCTTATAAATGTTTATGCGCCTAGTGAGGAGATGGAGAGGAAAACCTTCTTCGTTTCTGTTTTTCCTTATGTTACTGATTCCTCGTTTTTGATTGGCGACTTTAATATAGCGTTGTCAAAAATCGATCTCGGTCCGAACAACACATTCAGGAATGACGTTAGTCGAAGTTTTTTGATTGATGCTGCAGTGGCTGCTGATTTGTCCGAGGTCTGGAGAGGTCTCAACCCCCTGAAAAGGGACTATTCCCGGCGTCAGGTGGTGCAGGGGGTCCTCCTCCAGTCTCGGATAGATCTGTGTTTTGTTTCAAGTGCTTTATGGAAGTACATCGGTGGCAGCTCCTATGCATGTGTGGGCTGGAGCGATCACTCCCTTTTTTCCGTCAAACTTGACTTCCTGGGTGGTAAGAGGAATGGGGGGGTCTGGGTTTTTAATAATATGCTGCTTGCCGACCCCACTTTTGTAAATAAGATGGAGCACCTTTTTGATTGTTTTGATGATGAAATGGGAATTTGTGACTCTTTGGTTGATTGGTGGGAGCAGGCAAAGACTAAAATTAAAAAGCTGTGCCTACGTTATAGTAAGCAGAGGAGGTGGGAGGAGTCCATCAGGGAGCACACGGTCCGGAGCCACCTCCAGAGGCTTGCCGCCACCTCTGGTTTAGGCCCGGTAGATCCTGAGTATCTGGTGCTGCAGGAAGAGCTCAGGACTATACAGGTTAGTCGTGCTAGAGGGGCGGCACTTAGATCCAGGGCCCAGTATGCGGTAGAGGGCGAGCGCTCCACAGCTTTCTTTTTTGGTTTAGAGAAGTCCAGGCAGAGCAAGCTATACTTGGATGGCCTGTTGGATGAGTCAGGCAGGTGTCATAGTGATTTGGATGAGATTTTGGATATTGTAGGTAGGTTTTATGCAGATTTGTTTGATGGGGAAGGGATCAACGAGGTAAGCTGTAGTCAGGCTTTAGGTGCGCTTGAAGGGTCTCTGAGCCCTAGTGACGCTGACAGCTGCGACGCGCCTATTTCTTTGGCAGAGGTTTCTGCAGCAATTAGGGGTCTCAATGCCTGTAGGAGTCCAGGAGAGGATGGTTTGAGCGCAGAGTTTTATAGTGCTTTCGCTCACAGGTTAGCCCCGATTCTCCATACTCTGTATGGCGATATTGAGAGAGAGGGTCGGGTTTCGGACTCCTTTTCTCTTAGTATTGTGACTTTGATTTTTAAGAAGGGTGATAAGCGGTGCCTGGCCAATTACAGACCAATAAGTCTCCTTAACACCGATTATAAAATACTGGCAAAAGTATTAGCACATAGGTTGAAAGGTGTGATTGGTAAAGTGGTTGCCAGTACGCAGGCGTATTGTGTCCCGGGACGGGACATTTCTGACACGATACTCTCCCTAAAGTTTTTGTTGAAGGAGATGCATGTCTCTGGGGGGATTCATGTTTCAGTTGATTTCAGTAAAGCATTTGATAGGGTTGAGCATTGTTTTCTTTACCGTGTTTTGGAGAAATTTGGTTTTAAAAATGGCTTCGTGAACTGGATTAAACTTTTGTATTCCAGTGCGGTCAGCCGTGTAAAATGCAATGGACTCCTGTCGAATAGCTTCCCTTTGCGGAGGTCGGTAAGGCAGGGGTGTCCTTTGAGTGCACTCCTCTATAGTATAGTGGCCGAGCCTTTGGCCGCTATGC
>NC_135432.1:35654739-35657239 GCF_051991255.1 Vanacampus margaritifer | reverse complement strand
GATGAGTCAGGCAGGTGTCATAGTGATTTGGATGAGATTTTGGATATTGTAGGTAGGTTTTATGCAGATTTGTTTGATGGGGAAGGGATCAACGAGGTAAGCTGTAGTCAGGCTTTAGGTGCGCTTGAAGGGTCTCTGAGCCCTAGTGACGCTGACAGCTGCGACGCGCCTATTTCTTTGGCAGAGGTTTCTGCAGCAATTAGGGGTCTCAATGCCTGTAGGAGTCCAGGAGAGGATGGTTTGAGCGCAGAGTTTTATAGTGCTTTCGCTCACAGGTTAGCCCCGATTCTCCATACTCTGTATGGCGATATTGAGAGAGAGGGTCGGGTTTCGGACTCCTTTTCTCTTAGTATTGTGACTTTGATTTTTAAGAAGGGTGATAAGCGGTGCCTGGCCAATTACAGACCAATAAGTCTCCTTAACACCGATTATAAAATACTGGCAAAAGTATTAGCACATAGGTTGAAAGGTGTGATTGGTAAAGTGGTTGCCAGTACGCAGGCGTATTGTGTCCCGGGACGGGACATTTCTGACACGATACTCTCCCTAAAGTTTTTGTTGAAGGAGATGCATGTCTCTGGGGGGATTCATGTTTCAGTTGATTTCAGTAAAGCATTTGATAGGGTTGAGCATTGTTTTCTTTACCGTGTTTTGGAGAAATTTGGTTTTAAAAATGGCTTCGTGAACTGGATTAAACTTTTGTATTCCAGTGCGGTCAGCCGTGTAAAATGCAATGGACTCCTGTCGAATAGCTTCCCTTTGCGGAGGTCGGTAAGGCAGGGGTGTCCTTTGAGTGCACTCCTCTATAGTATAGTGGCCGAGCCTTTGGCCGCTATGCTCAAGAGGGATGGGGCTGTGCACGGAATTGTGAGTCCATCTGGTAAGGAATATAAGATCTTTCAATATGCGGATGACACCAATTTGGTTTTGCGCGATGTGGGGAGCCTCAATGTTGCTCTCCACACCCTGAACGTTTATTGCCTTGCCTCAGGAGCAAAGATAAATTTCGAAAAGACGTCTGTGTCCTACTGCGGGGGCATCGTGGCCCCGCCGAATGTTTGGGGCGTCAGGGATGCAGGGGATTCTTATAGGGTTCTTGGTGTGCCCTTGGGTAGGGATGAGGTGACCTGTCGGGATTGTTTGTGGTCTGGCTTGTATAGCAGTGTGTGCACCCGAATGAATCTGTGGAAAATGCGTGGTCTTCACTTAAAAGGTAGGGTGTTGGTGGTAAATGCACTGTGTTTGTCTAAACTTGTTCATGCTCTTGCTGTGTATGACTTACCGGGGGTGTTTGCAAATAAATTTAGCATTGCTGTTAGTAAATTTATCTGGCGGCGAGAGAGGGCACCTGTGGCACACAATGTTTTGGTTGGTCAGTATGATCGGGGAGGGCTTAAACTGATCGACTTGGTAGTTAGGAAGAATGCGCTGCGTCTCAAATTGATAAAAAAGTTCCTCGACACCGGATTCGATGCGGCGTGGAAGGATTTTTTCGCTTCGCATGTTGAAAAGTTGGGTGAGTATGGTGTCTATAATTTGTGTATGCTTCCCCAGCGGACTGCCCTGGATCGGGTCCCGCCTTTTGAGAGGGAAGTGTTTGAGGCGTGGGCTAGACTGCGGCCGTTTGTAGTTGCGGCCCCTTGCTCCTTGTGGCAGCTAGGGCAAATGCCTTTACGTTTTAACCCTGACATGCTCTCTGATCCTCCTGGGAGGAGGGAAAGCATGTTTAGCGGGTCTTTTGATAGAGCAGGTATCAAACGGGTTGGCCAGTTATTAGATTTTGAGGGTAGGGTCGATGTGGAGGCTATTAAGGGTAGTTTTAGTAGGGCGGGTCTTCGGTTTAGGAGGACCGAGGTGGTGAGGAAAGTGAGTGATATACGGGGTTGTATCTTGAGAAGGTGGGGCATACTCTATGAGAGGGTACCGCCAGCTCAGGATGCATATGAGGGAGGGCTTGGCGGTGACTCGCCCCTAATTTTCGTTTGGGTTAAGGGGGAGGGGTTGATGGGAGTGGCAGAGACACCGACTCGTGCTCTATATCATTTGCTGTTGACCCAGGTAGTTAGGCGTCCCACTGCCGAACATAGGTGGGCACAAGTCTTCCCTGGGAAAGATACTGCGTCCATTTGGGCGAACGTTTATAATTGGTATACCCCCCCCCAGGTTAGTAATTTTGCTTTTAAATTGAGACATCGTCTCGTTTTCACATGCTGTATGTTGCAAAGTATTCAGCCCGACAGGTTTAGTCGGGACTGTCCAGTGTGCGGAGGAGTGCCTGAAGATCTGCTCCACCTCATGTTCCGGTGTCCGGCGGTGCGGTGCTTCTGGACCAGGCTGCAGGACCTCCTCGTCAGGAGATTGGGTCTGAGACTCCCACCGCCGGCGGTTGATGTGGAGGACATGGACGAGCCCTGGTTTCTGCTTTTCGGCCCCATCTGTCGGGATGTCCAGAGAGCTGATTCGGCGGGTGGAATAAACTGGGAGGCTCTTCATCTGTGCC